>NC_139941.1:11756882-11866882 GCF_963454915.1 Gymnoscopelus microlampas | reverse complement strand
ATTAAACAAACCTGTGTCCAATTAAAGTAGTTGATGAAGTGGGTGTGGCCTATTTGGTGGTGGAGCAGTTTTTTCAGGAATCAAAGCTGAAGTAGTAGAGGCCCTAGGAGGGGTCCACGCTCGACTGCTTATTTCTTTTTCTAGTTTTGATTTTTGGCATCCATAGGACCTCTAATATTGGGATTTTGATGATCCCAAGAAAAAAAGTGGTCCCAAGTGTGTTTTTTTCAATGTTTTATTAACCCTATGAGACCTGCGGGATGGCTGGCTGGAACGCCGGCGAGACTGTCTTTCGGAGACTGTGGAACACTCAAATTTAGACGTAGCCCAAAGATAGAGATACCATTTGATTCCAGACAACCTCAGGTTTCCAATGGGACCAACCTTGTCATGCTACCTTGTCGGGAAGGGGGCTAAATACCTAATGATTCAAAGTTAAGACAACATTTTGGCGAGGGAAAAACGACCATCACCATTTTCCAAATGGTCCCTTGAGCTGTCACCTCAATATATGTGAATGAAAATGGGTTACATGGATACCTACAAGCCTCTCCTGTACAGACATGCCAAATGTATGCCTATCTCATGCAGTTCTGGGCAAGAACCATGCAGTGTTTTGCATGCGGTACAAATATGTAATTTCTGCCTATTGTAAAAAGGAGACCACTTCTAGGAGAGGAGACTGCATCTATAGCTGTATGAGACCACTGTACTGTATCTAGAAACCACTGTACTGTATCTAGACCACCACACTGTATCTATTGCTATATGAGACCACTTTAATGTATCTAGAGACCACTGTATTGTATATATACCACCGCACTGTATCTATTGCTATATGAGACCACTTTACTGTATCTAGAGACCACTGTATTGTATATATACCACTGTACTGCATCTATTGCTACATGAGACCACTGTACTGCATATATGAGACCACTGTATTGCATCTAGACCACTGTGCTGCATCTATATCCCACTGTACTGAATCTATAAACCACTGTGCTGCATCCAATCCCACTGTACTGAATCTATAAACTACTGTACTGCATGTATAGACCATTGTACTGCATTTATAGACCACATACATTGACCACTGTACTGTATCTATAGACCACTATACTGCATCTCAACTCAACACAGCTTTAAACATGTATATATAAAGCACATTTAACATGACTATGTCGCCACAAAGGCTCGGTAGATGCAGTACAGTGATCTACAGATGCACTAGAGTGATCTACAGATGCAGTAGAGTGATCTACAGATGCAGTAGAGTGGTCTACAGATGCACTACAGTGGTCTACAGATGCAGTAGAGTGGTCTACAGATGCAGTAGAGGGGTCTACAGATGCAGTAGAGGGGTCTACAGATGCACTAGAGTGGTCTACAGATGCAGTAGAGGGGTCTACAGATGCACTACAGTGGTCTACAGATGCAGTAGAGTGGTCTACAGATGCAGTAGAGGGGTCTACAGATGCACTAGAGTGGTCTACAGATGCAGTAGAGGGGTCTACAGATGCAGTAGAGTGGTCTACAGATGCACTACAGTGGTCTACAGATGCAGTATAGGGGTCTACAGATGCAGTATAGGGGTCTACAGATGCAGTATAGGGGTCTACAGATGCAGTAGAGGGGTCTACAGATGCAGTATAGGGGTCTACAGATGCAGTAGAGGGGTCTACAGATGCAGTATAGTGGTCTACAGATGCAGTAGAGTGGTCTACAGATGCACTAGAGTGGTCTACAGATGCACTAGAGTGGTCTACAGATGCAGTAGAGGGGTCTACAGATGTAGTATCAGTGTCCAGAGATGTCTACAGATCAAGACAGTAGTCTACAGACACACTAGAGGGGTCTACAGATCACGACAGGGGTCTACAGATGCACTACATGGTCTACACAGATGCACTACAGTGGTCTATCGATACAGTACAGCAGTCTATAGATACAGTAGCTAGTCTATAGATGCAGTACAGTGGTCTTTAGATGCAGTACAATGGTCTATATATGCAGTACAGTGGTTTATAGATTCAGTACAGTGGGATATAGATGCAGCACAGTGGTCTAGATGCAATACAGTGGTCTCATATAGCTATAGATGCAGTACAGTGGTATATATACACAATACAGTGGTCTCTAGATACAGTAAAGTGGTCTCAGATAGCAATAGATACAGTGTGGTGGTCTGCACTAGAGTGATCTACAGATGCAGTAGAGGGGTCTACAGATGCACTACAGTGGTCTACAGATGCAGTAGAGTGGTCTACAGATGCAGTAGAGGGGTCTACAGATGCACTACAGTGGTCTACAGATGCAGTAGAGTGGTCTACAGATGCAGTAGAGGGGTCTACAGATGCAGTAGAGTGGTCTACAGATGCACTAAGAGTGGTCTACAGATGCAGTAAGAGTGGTTTACAGATGCACTAGAGTGGTCTACAGATGCAGTAGAGTGGTCTACAGATGCACTACAGTGGTCTACAGATGCAGTAGAGTGGTCTACAGACCACTTCCAATATATTCAGTACAGTACAGTGGTTTCTAGATACAGTACAGTGGTCTCATACAGCTATAGATGCAGTCTCCTCTCCTAGAAGTGGTCTCCTTTTTACAATAGGCAGAAATTACATATTTGTACTGAATGCAAAACACTGCATGGTTCTTGCCCAGAACTGCATGACCATCTTGGATGGCATCTTGAAAATTATGCCTTTCTGCTAAGTATATTTTCCTGGATATTTGGGATGTTCTCAAGCATGCCTAAAGGTACCAGAATCAATTGAAAACCCTTTTGTATCAATGTTTAGGGAGGTTTAGTGGTACTCTTTCTTATATGCCTATTGACCGGTCTATTTCTCATAAAAAGTGCTTGTTTAAGATAAGGCTGAAAATTACCACCCCAGAATGAAATACTATGGGTAAATTATACATTTCCTGAATCCTTAGGGTCATGTCAGTATTCCAGTTGTTGTGTTTTGTGTCTCTGATGTTTCTTGATACCACAGAACTAAAAGAAAATATATGGTTTAGGCGGAAATTGTGAGAAAAAAAAGGTTATTAAAGGTTTGAAGAGCTCCAGTGACCACTGTACTTATCATACATAGTCACCAAAGGGCTCGAATGAAAGCTCAAAGTGTCCCCTTAAAAATGATACCAAACATAAAATATAAAACATTGTAATATGCCCTGAACGTGAGCCAATACCAAGATATGCACATGTGTCTAAAATGCCATTTTTCAATGGGGGGTGGTAACTTTAGCAGCTGATAACCCCAATTTAGCTGGGCCTCAGGAAGGTCTATCATACAAAAATAATATCTAGGGATGTATAGGAATAAAAAAATCCCAACTAGAATTTGCCATCCCAGGTGGTAGCGATATGTGAGATTTTGGGGTTTGGCCCAAGGACTATAATGTCTGGCTGTACATACTACGCACTGTTTAAATGTTTGACTAATAAAGTATTTGCCATTCATGGTGTTGCATTTATTGCCTATTATTAAACATGTTGACGTTGTCCCTCTTTTTATTAATTTGTTTACATAATATGTAGATTGTTGTTTTTTATTGTTTGAAAATGTATGAAGATTTTTCAACACTCCTCATGTGTCCTTTTAATATGCTCTCTAGTCCACATCCTTTGCCACAAACATATGACGGTTGATAATTTGTGATAAGGCAATATTGAGCTCTATGCACAGCAGCCATATTGGAAAAACTTTGGGCCCCTTCCTTCACAGGTGTGACCAATGATTCTAATTAAGGCTCTGTTCCATTCCGGTGCATGTTGGCTCACTGGAAACACTCTGCTACACCAGTGGGTCTCAAAGTGTGGTCCAGGCAGGGTAGCCATGGTTCACATGATGACAGTCATGTTTCAGGGCTAGGTCCAGGGACTTTTCCCCATGTGCTCTCATGGTTCCTTGTGGGGGTTCCAATTTCCAAATGGTCCCTTACGAGTCCATTTGGTTCCATAATTGTACTCTCTCAGAGTTATGGGGGTCCTTGAAATTTAAAAAAAAGTTTGAGAACCACTGTGCTGCCTCACTAAATGGAACAGAGCCTTCATTAGCATCATTGCACCTGTGAAGGAGTATGCATACTGGTGGTTTGTGCATAATATATCTGTGTGTGTGTGTGTGTGTGTGTGTGTGTGTGTGTGTGTGTGTGTGTGTGTGTGTGTGTGTGTGTGTGTGTGTGTGTGTGTGTGTGTAGTGGTGTGCAGTGGTGGAAAAAGTACTCAATTTTTTTACTTAAGTAAAAGTACCAATACTGCAACATAAAAATACTCTGTTACAAGTAAAAGTCCTGAATTCAAAATGTACTTGAATAAAAGTACAAAAGTATTGGCATCAAAGTATATAAGTACTAAATATAGTAAAAGTACTAAATATTTGAAAATAGCAGATCTACAAGCTCACACTGTGTCTTTGTGAGCTTGTTGATAAGCTATTTTCAAATAGCCTAGGTATAAAATAGGGCTAAAGTGGTTAATGTATGTTTCATTATATCATAGTTTATATCTGAAAACGCGCGCGCGTGCGTGCGTGTGTGTGTGTGTGTGTGTGTGTATTTGTCAGTCTACAGTTGTCTCGTAGTCGTAGGGCGGAACCATAGGAGCGGAACGGATGTTTTTTTCACGTCGTCGTTTCTACACGGAGCGCGTGTACCAGGTCATTGTGCAAACAAACATGGCGGCTTGCTCGAGGACCATGTTGTTGAAAGGTCAGTTGTTTATGTTTGTATTTCAGGACATTATCCATACATTTATTATATATACTCTGTCATCATGCGAGGGTGTCGCTTAATGTCAAGTCTAGCTGTACGACGCTTTGCTGCTTGTAGGTCAGTTCTTTTTGACAAGGCAAGAGACACAATAGGCTCTATTCACAGCAGCTACTGATACTAATGAAGGCTCTGTTCCATTCTGGTCAAACAGAGTCAGGGTGCTGATATTGTGCATGTTGGCTCACTAGAAATACTAGTGGGTCCCAAAGTGTGGTCCAGGGACCCTCATGGTTCCTTGAGAGGGTGTAACTCTGAGAGTGTACAAATGGAACCAAATGGACCCTCCCGGGTCGATTTGGTTCCATTTGTGTGCACTCTCAGAGTTATGGGGGTCCTTGAAATGAAAAAGTTTGAGAACCACTGTGCTACACTAAATGGAACAGAGCCTTCATTAGTGTCATTGGTAACACCTGTGAAGGAAGCAAGGAAGGGGCCCAATTTCTGTCCAATATGGCTGTTGTGCATAGAGCCTATTCTTTGCCCTCATTCTGAGTGCAATGTTTTATCCTGAGACTTCAGGGTGTATTTTTGCCCTGTTTTTGTTCCACTACATGTCTGGTGCTAAACTAAAGAAAACGTTTGTGCATTTATATTGATTTAGCACAGTGGTGGGGAAAAGTACTCACATTTTTCACTTAAAGTAAAAGTATCAATTCTGCTATGTAGAAATACTCTGTTACAACTCAAGTAAGAGTCAGAAATTTAAAATTGACTAGAGTAAAAGTACAAGTATTGGCATGAAAATGTGCTTAAAGTACCAAAACGAAACAACGTTTATTAACAGACTAGATCCGTGGTTCTCAACCAGTGGTCGGTCCTTGAGGGGGTTCCAGGGGGTCCCCAGCCTAAGTAATAGTTAGGCACCAAATGGACCCTTATGTGTCTGTAACTCTGAGAGTGTACAAATGGAACCAAATGGACCCTAACGGGTACACTCTCAGAGTTAAATGAACACTAATGATGATGATACAGTGTAAATTGGTTGAGTCCCTGGCAAATCTTTTCAAATGGGGGTCCGTGGGCTATGTGTCAATTTGGGGGTCCTTGACACGAAAAAGGTTGAAAACCACTAGACTAAATGTTTGGATCAATGAATATTCTTACACACCATATATATATATATATATATATATATATATATATATATATATATATATATGTGTGGAATATAAACGTGGCACACATTTTATAATTTATTTTATTAGGCATTTGGAAAGGCCAGTTACATAATAGACAGCCGTAGTCCTAGAATGACTGATATTCCATACATTAAATGTACTGCATATTCTTACACGGCACACTCAATGCATTTTGATAACATGCATTTAATCTCCTATTTTCTATGAGCTACCGCATTCTTTGTGACAGGATGACATTCACAGCAGCACTAGTGTCAACGCATGTCAACTTCCTTCAGTGAGAGCATACCTAAGGTTCTTGGTTTACCTATGATCCTAGATTACTATCTCTAAGAATCTGTCATTTTTATATTGATTTGGCTATTCAAAAATATCATTTTTAAAGCAAACTTTTTTAACTCAAATCTTTGCTTCTGGGGGATTGTACAAATGTCTTCTAAATTCTAACAGTTTTTTGAAAAAAACGTATGCTGCTAAAATATCAGTGGTTCTCAAATGTTCTCTTGTCAAAGGACCCCCAAATATTTTGCTTAAAAAATAATCTACATATTCAAAGATTTGCAAAAAAAAATAACACTTTTTAAAAGAATAGCAGATATACAAGCTATGAGCTTGTATATCTGCTATTTTTGAATAGCCAAAGAAATCCTAAAATGACACACAGATGCGTTCCCGGTCTTAAAGGGTTAAGATCGTCTGCTAAATGCCTAAATTGTAATAATCATGTTGGCTGCACTGTGATCCAGGTGTGAGTTCACACACCTGATCAACGTCAGACCCCCACCACTTGGGAAACATTGAGAGGGGAACGTTTTTCCAAGTCGCTGTTTGTTTTATGCAAATATGGAGCAGTCTCCAGTCACCCCTCTGCTATTAACACATCCACCGCCGAGGGCTAATCTCAGAACGTACAACGTAGTGCCAAGCTCTTTTTGTTTTTTTGTTGTTGTTTTGATTTCGCCATAGTCCCCGCTAAATCCGTTTAAAATCCGCGTTCATTTGGTTCGACACAAACACGGGACCCGACGGAACAAAGCGCTGAAGACCGCGACCCGATCCGATCCTCCATTTTGAAGTTACAGGCGAGAACGTTAGACTGGTGGATGCGGTGAGGAAAACTACAAGCTGAGATAAACGCTTCCAAAGTTGATCGCTAGACAGGAAACGGAGGCGGGACAAAAAACGGAACCAGTATTATTTCGTTTCCGGTCCGCCCCCTCCGAAACCGGAAGTGCACGAAAAAAACGGAATCGGCACCTGATCGATTCAACATGGGAAAACGCCCGCAACGTAGTGACTACGGTTTTGGCGCTTAACCGTTGGATTTAACGGACCGTAGGACTACGTTCTGGGCGGTGGATGTGTTAACACCACCAACACTTATTCAAAGAACAGGAGCAGCATAAACCTGCATCGTATTTTTTATTTGGATTTTCTTTGCTTTTTATTAGTCGTTGTGCAAATTGATGCCTCCCCTCACACACATGTATGTGTGTTGTCACTGCTGTTGTATCCTAGTACTGACTCACTCCCACTGGGAGGACGTATTGGAGCAGGGGTCTTCAACGTTTTCAGGCCAAGGACCCCCTAGCTGAGAGAGAGATGAAGCAGGGACCCCCTCTATATTGTATACAATTGTGTTTGCCAGACCCAAGGGCTTACATGAGGCTCTGTACCTGTTTTCTCCATACATGGGCATGCCCCCTTTGTCCTTAGGTCCCAGCCAGAAAAGTCTGTCCCCCTTTCGTCCATACATGGGCATGTTTTGTACCTGTTTTCTCCATACATGGGCAAAAAACAGGTTTTGTCCCCTTTGTCCTTAGGTCACAGCCAGAAAAGTCTGTCCCCCTTTCGTCCATACATGGGCATAGACACAGGCTGACACGTCATGTGAAGTCCGGCTTAGCCTGGGTCTGGCAGAACCAGGTCTCCTGGTCTTGTTCAAATATACTTTTCCTGCTCTTTTTTTGCCAGACCCAGGGTCTTTTTTTTGACTCACATGACGTTTGTAGCGTGATGTCCCCGGTCTTTTTTTGACTCGCATGACGTTTGTAGCGTGATGTCCCCGGTCTTTTTTTGACTCGCATGACGTTTGTAGCGTGATGTCCCCGGTCTTTTTTTGACTCGCATGACGTTTGTAGCGTGATGTCCCCGGTCTTTTTTTGACTCGCATGACGTTTGTAGCGTGATGTCCCCGGTCTTTTTTTGACGCGCATGACGTTTGTAGCGTGATGTCCCCGGTCTTTTTTTGACTCGCATGACGTTTGTAGCGTGATGTCCCCGGTCTTTTTTTGACGCGCATGACGTTTGTAGCGTGATGTCCCCGGTCTTTTTTTGACGCGCATGACGTTTGTAGCGTGATGTCCCCGGTCTTTTTTTGACGCGCATGACGTTTGTAGCGTGATGCTGTATAAAAGGGACAGACACGTCATGCGAAGTCCGGCGTGACGTGATCTTATAAAGTACTGGGTATTTATTCTGGGTCTGGCAGAACCAGGTGTCCTGGTCTTGTTCCCTCTACACCTATAACTCTTTGCCAAAAATAGCGCGAGGCGGTGTAAGCTTGTAGATCTGCTATTTTTGGCTAAAGTTCTCCTCAGAAAAGGGATGCTAGGGTTCAAGTGGTTAAAGTAAAAAAAAATCATATCATACAAAGATTTGGCGGACCCCCTGTAGTAACTCTGAGGACCCCCTAGGGGTCCCGGACCCCTTGTTGAAGAGCCAGCCTTCCATCCTACTTCTCCCGCCCAACACTCCCTGGAGTCCCTGCTGACAGGTGCCGCCCTGAGCCAGTAGGAAGGAGTACGTGCAATGACAAATATCACCCTCCCTGCCCCTCCCCACCCCGAACACAGGGCAATTGTGTTCGTATAGACGCTCGACAAATGCATTGGTCATGGTCATTGCTCAGGAACCGCTCCAGTTGCGCATCCCCGATTTGACCGGGGATTCCCTGCCTGGAGGATTCAAACAACGTCATGCACATACCCGCCATGAGGATGCCTCTAAGGACAAACACGATCCCGCTGATCAATCTGAGGCCGAATTCCAAACCTTTCATCTTGGTTCTGCGTTCTCTACCGATGTGGCGTTTAAGTCGACACTTGGAGGGTGTAGATGGATCCGCCTGTCTATTGACACTTACACAGCTTTTATACTGCTGGCCTTGTCATGACGATGATGCTGTCACTCCAAATATGGAGTGCCGTGTCTGTCAGCCATGTCCAAATATGGAGTCCATGTACTGTGGCAACAGTGGTAACCATGACAACGTGGACTCGCACTCACTCTGACATACTGAGTAACCATGGCAACCCGAATATGATGTCATGGTACTGACGTCATACACTGACTGAGACTCCATATTTGGGCATGTCTGAAACGGAACAGATATGTCGGTTTTGGCTGATACTCGCCTTGTTGACTGCCATTGGTTTATTAAATAAGATTATTGTATTTGCCTGTTGTCCAGTCTTAGGGGGATGTCAGAGGCGGCTGGTGAGTGCTGGTGGTCCCACCAGTGTAGTTGTCCCACAGATGGTGGCAAGGTGTGTCCCCACGAGGACCTTCGCTGCTGTCAAGTGAGTCTACCATTCCTCCTTTTTACTAAAAGTATCCCAAAACAATCACTGAGTTCACGGTTATGCAGTCAATATGATCCATTCAGGGACAGAACACCATAAGGGGCCATGTCCACAGAAAGCATATTTGAGCTGCCAGCTCTTTTCTGCCATGCATTTGTATCGCAAAGACACACTGGACCTGCATTTGGCTATCTTCGCCAAATGTTTGCTCCCAGAATAGGGATGCTGGGGTTCATGTGGTTAACATACTCTTATTCTACCATACAGACTGGTCAAAATAAGGCTTTATTCTTTAAAATAAGTTCCAGATTGCACCTTTAAAAGATCCACACACACCGGGAGTGTCATGAATAAATGATCAGAAAACACCAAACTATTAATTTGCTCTTTTATTGGAGGTAATGAATTGATCTTGCTTTGAAAAGAAAATCACGTCCCTTTATCGTTGCATAATATTCTTTGTGGATCATGTACTCATGACACAAACAACAGTTTAAAGGTAGGGTAAGTGATATTTTGTTATTTTTATTTTTGTTGTTAAAAAGGTTAAAGTACTATATTCTGATAGTAATCATTGCTACAGAGCGTTTGTTCGGTCACAGGGGTCTCTCCAGCTCTTTAGTAAACAGAATATAGTACATTTTCAGGTAGGTGATAACATTTAAGCCAATCAGGAGAGAGCACTGAAAATGCATTTTCTGTTTAACACATTGTGTGCCAAAAACGGTCCAGACCGTTTTTGAGAATCCATGCGTCATGTGCCATAAACGGTCCGGACCGTTTTTGGCCCATTTTTCTTTTATACGTGGGGCCCACGTGGGGCGCTCTATCGAAACTTTGGGATCATCCAAGGAGTCTCTGAGAAGGAGAGGCCGGATATGGATCCATGTCAAAAATCCTTCCGGTCGGCCGCTCCAATGTTAACTCCTTGACTAAAAGCTTAATATCTCCATTTCTTTTTAACGTGGTGGAAGTGAGCCGTTTTCGATCGGCGATCACTAGAAAATATTAATGTTCCAGGCGTTAGTCGGGACCCTCCGCCGTCTCGCACGCACGCTTGTTTGTTTACATGCACTTCCGCGTCGGGGCTTCTACAGCACGAAACGTATCAGCGTAAGTGGATGGAAGATATGCAGGCACTGAACGTATAATATTTTAATAAACCTCTGGCACACAATGTGTTAATAAAGAGCTGGAGAGACATGGGAGACTCGTTTCACTGAACAAACGCTCTATAGTACTATCAGAATATAGAGCTATTTAACACTTATTTTAACCAAAGTAAATCACTTACCCTACCTTTAAATTAAAGCAAATGAATGACAAAGTAAACCCTGCTGGTGTCGTAAGGACCTTTTACTCTGGTGATTTTCCCTTTTGCAGGACAGCGAGAAAAGGCAAGAAAGAGGAACCGGAGAAGGAGGTGAAGAAAGAGAAGAGGGTGATCGACGACAAAGACAGACACAAGCCGTTTGGTAAGACGGCGTGGTTTCCCGTAGACGACGTGTACGTGAGGAGATTCTACCCCAGAGACTTGTACGACGCCACCGTGGCCATCGACATGCTCAAGAGCTTCCAAACGTTGGACTTCACTCCCCTCGACCAGCCCGTCTACGCCGATCTCAGGCTGGACATGAAACTAGAAAAGAAGGTGATGTTTGTGTTTGCGGCGTGACTCTGAAACGGGTAGCCATTCGTCTGTGTGTCTGTCCTGTCCGGAGGGTTAGGTTATCCTCGCTAACTGCTGGACCAATCAGCACCAAAGTTCTCATGCACTCTGTCACTAGGCTAACGTGGAATGCTAGCGGTATTCTACAGTACATAAGCCTAGTGGCAGTTTGCATAAGAAATGTTCTGTTCTCTTTACTTTACGCAAAGAAGACTGTGCGAGTCCCTGTGTTCAGCTAGTGTACCACAGGGAGCTCCATCCTATGCCTGCTGGACAGCAGGTGCTTGAGCAGAGCAAATACGATTACAAAAGATCGGCATTTAATCTCTAATTAATCCCATAGATTGCCCATGTTAATGCACAATGTATACTAGTGTATATGCAAATATATCAGTTTGCGTTATTATGCCTTTTGCACATTCGATAAAACCAGACTTTAAGCAATTAACCTTTTACTCTTTTGTCACCTTGTCACACTAGCATTTCACTACTTCTTTGACTAGTGACAAATACATTCTCTTGATTCTTAGTTCTTTCCCTGATTCTTTAAATAATTGAGACGGGCCTAATCGTTGGCAGTGAGTGATGCATTGTGGTATTTTGCGCTACTTCCTATCAGCTTCACCATACCTGACTTGATGTGTCTTATTTTATTGTCTTTCAGAAAAAAGTTGATGCCTTCGTCAGCACTGTGCACTTACCACACCCCATCAAGAAAGAAACAAACAAAGTTATAGTTTTCACAGAGGTAACGGTCTTTGTACTTGGCTGTGTTCATCCGTTTCTGTCACTGCCTTTTAATGTCATAGACAAGTATTTCATGTAATATTGGAATATTGTTTTCACATTTTGCCAGGTAACACTTTACTGAAAGACACTTTATAACTGACTAAGTTATGGTAATTATAATGTGCTGTTCCGCTGAACTTATGATGCCTTATGACCAGCACTTATAATACTGTTATGCATAATTATAAACATTTACAACAAGTGTTATAGAGCAGCGAAGTCTGACGTAATTTACGCATTCTACCTGGGTCGCTTTTTTCCCCCCTTTCAGAATTCCCATAGACCTATATCGCGTCAAATTAGAACTGTGTTCTAAAAATAAACAAACGATCCTGGCCGTTTGACTCATATGGATATGAAGCATCAACTGATGGCGAGAAAACGCAATGTCACTGCCGCCGAATTAGTTAAATGTTCGCCAGAAACAGAACAGACTGTATCAAATATAAGTGACTGACTATCATAAACGATACAGAGCCACCTCCCTGCCAATAGCGCAGGGACAGCTTGTTTATTTTTGAACCACAATTCTTATATGAGACGATTCTAAGATGACCCAATGTTATTCTCCATAGAGAAATTACTTCCCCGGCACAGGAGAGGAAGTCAGGACTTCGGTACTCTATAATGCCTTATAAATGCATTGTAATGCATTATAAATGTGCTTATAATGCGTTGTAGACCAGACCTTAATATACAGTCTTACCGAAAGGTTTGTTATATTCAGGATGTATACAATCATGTTAATGTATCCATTTGTAACTGTGTGTGTACAAATTGGTTCCATTTGTAATCTTTCAGAGTTAAATGTTCTGTAGTGTAGTGTTTTTTGTGTAAATTTGTTAGAAATATACTTGAAATGTAATTGTTTTTCTTGGTAGAATCCTGATCAAGTCAAAGTGGCCCAGGAGAGTGGAGCTGTTGCTGTCGGAGGAGCTGAGCTTGTACAGCAGGTGAAGTCACAACAACCATATATTGTCTTAGATCGCCATCTAGTGGCTGAACATGTTCTTGTCCATAGCTGCATACACACCTGTACACAGTCAAATCCTCAGTGTTAGTTTAACTCGGAGTGTACAAACGGAACCAAATGGATAGTTCTGTCGTCTTTCCCCTACACCACTGGTTCTCAACTTGGGGTCCCCAGCTAAATGATTGATAGTTACGAACCAAATGGACCCTTACGGGTCTGTAACTCTCAGAGCTAAATAAACACTGAAGATTTTACAGTGTAAATTGGGGTCCCAGAGATATATATTTGTTTTTATCAAATGGGGGTCTGTGGTCTAACAACTCATATCAAACTGGGGGTCTTTAAAATTAAAAAGGTTGATAATCACTTTAAGGTATATTTCACCCAAAAAATTACTTACCGGTACTTTCTATCAATTACACACCCCATGAAGCCTTGAATTCATGTCGCATTCCTAAGCCAATAAATTGATGACCGTGTGTATTTCCGGTAGGAGACACAAATAGTCTCCTTTGTGTCTCCGGTAGGAGGCGGTAATCAAATTATTGGCTTAGGAATGCAACAAAAACTGGGGTGTGTAATTGATAAAAAACTAGGTTCAAAACTCGGGTGCAATTATATTTATCATACAAAATGTATTTTTACCAGAAGGCCAACTTTCTCCTGTCCAAGTGCTGAACTGCTTTTTTTTTTTTTTTACCACTGAGCTAATAGAGCCTGCCTGCTTGCTCTGGGGAGAAATTCTATTTGACTTAAAAAAAATGTTGTCAAACCAGAAACGGGATCATGTCAAAGGTTGTGTCCAACCTAGACACAGAATCTAAATGTCTCAATAGAAGAGCATGGAGACCAAATGCAACCACCTCTGACAAAAACATAACATTTTATACAAAATAAAATAAACATAATAGAGCTTTAATGTCCTGCATGTCTTCTTCTCGGTGTTCTCCCCCAGATCTTAGACGATGAAATCACAGCAGACTTCTACGTGGCGGTGCCAGAAATGCTTCCTAAGCTGCTGCCGCTGAAAAACAAACTGCGCAAGAAGTTTCCTAAGAGCAAAAGAGGTACATACTGTAGCAGTACACCTGTCCTTGTGTGTCTCTCCATTCTGATTAACCAGGAAAGCATTTCAGATTCTAACCACTTTAACCATTATTTTATACTTATATAAAAAAAAACATGACCATTTTTGATAATCTTTGAATATATATTTTTTTAAGCAAACATTTGTAAAATATTGTATTCCAGTGACCTCCAGAAGCAAAGATTTGAGTTCATAATATTCGCTTTAAAAATAGAATACACACATTTTCACGATTTTTGAGCTTGTAGATCTGCTATTTTTGAATAGCCAAAGTATAAAATAGTGGTTATTGCTCAAATCTAAAACAACACAGATGCGATTTTACAAGCTAGATTGGGGTCCCAGAGATAAATGCATAATCAAACTGAGGGTCCTTGGTTGAGAACCACTGAACTAGTCAAGCTGCTAACCATGCTGTCTCTTCCTCTCTCTGTCACTTACAGGCTCTGTAGGGATCAACATTCCCAAGATGATGGCGTTGTTCACATCAGGTCACGAGTACCTGGTAGAGAGGGACTGCTACGTGGTAACGCAGATAGGCACGGTACGTCCGAATACCTTCAAAAATAGACGCCTCGTGAGCTTGTTGGCCATTTTCACCAAATGTTGGCCTATTTTTTGCCAAATGTTAATGTATTTTGAAATGCCCAGAGTAGGGAGGCTAGGGCTCATAATGGTTTAAGTCAGGTTGGTATCTGCTGGTTGCAAGTCTCAAAGAGGCCACAAGGTGGTCATCTGTAACTGTTGAACAGTTCATCTTCAAGTTGACTTTTGAATGGCTGCGGTGTGCTAATCATGTCCACCAGAATATTAGGAATCAGTCATTCATTAGTGAATCACGAGACACAATAAAGTAACACAAATAAAATATACAGCACAAACATACAATGTAATACATGAATAATTCATTCATGTTGCACTGTGGCACTGTGGTTAACAAAGCATTGCTTGTTTTCTGTCTGTTCCAGCTGGACATGTCCAGAGAGCAGATCTTTGATAACCTGCAGACCGTCGTGATAGACGTGTGCAACCATCGACCGGCCAGTTTCGGTATGTTCACCACCAGCCAGAAAGTGTTGTGTTCACATCTGAGCTTTGTGTGGGTCTCTAAAATAACTAACATTAGTGGTGGAATAACAGACAGACAGACAGACACATGCATAAATAGATAGGTGAAGCCATACTGCAGCCATAATGCCATCCACAAGAGAATAATGCTGCGGTTATCGGTAGTTCTTTTGGAAAACATGTGTCTCCTAACTTACATTAAAAGATGCATTGTTTGTGACGAAGGTAATGTATAATTAGTGACGCCCACAGATGTGAATTCTTTCATGGGAGCACTGGCTCCCACATAAGTCCAGCCCTGCTCCAACTGGAACTTATTTATTTACCGTTGTAGCAAGTCACACCTCAGGGCTTCCACAATCCCTCTTTTTAGCTGAGTTACTGAAAAGAGAGCTGCGCCAGAAGGCAAAGCTCTCAATCTACCCGGTCAATCTTCTTTTCCTACTCTCACCTATGGTCATGAAATGACAGTGTCATAATCCTTGTATTTACCTGTAATATACTACAGATTAATATAAAGGGTTATATGGGGGTGAGGTCGTTGATGGGCCATTTGCAGATACCTCCCTATTTTTCCCATTCTAATGTTGGTAGGTATGGAGTAAACGGATCAGGTAGTAACAAACTGGGATAAATATAAGTGTTAAATATAATATAAACTACCAGAAACCAAAGGAGATTTAGGGTCATGCTTGGCCTGCCCGGGATTTGCATGTTGTTCTGAGGTACAGTTATAAATATAGTCTACAACAACAATCTGTCTCTATTAGTGTGGCTAAATATGAACATAATGAGACGTATACCAGATAGAAATCTTTATATTAAATAGCCTAGTGGTACATAAAGCCTACAGCTTCTGCCGATCTACAAGAGCTTGTAGATCTGCAATTTTTGGTGCGCGACACCCGCACGCAACTTCATTAATTATAACTCAGGCTTCCAAGTAAAACAAGAGCCAGCTTGCAGCGCCTGGGCTTCTGCAAACACCATCACCCAAAAGTGGTGATTTTCCCTGGGAAGCAGTGGCCCGCTCGCAACTCACGCAAAACACAGCTGAAAAACGAAGCAAGAACAGACAAGGACACTCGCACAGCAACACAGAGTGCAATTACAGGTTCCTTTTGGTGTTCGTTTCTGGCGTGCATCGTTCGCGGTACGGCGGCTGCTTTGAAGTAGCTCAGTCAGTCCTCCGCTCCAGCTGTGTCATCTTAATAGGCCACAGAGGATTTTTGGGGGATGAAGGCACACAAGACAAAGCAAACGACACCTGGGTTTTTTCCTTCACCCCTCTCTAATTCTATGCCAAGAAATGTTGCACCGTAAGCTCTGCACCGTGAAATCCTCTGTGTTCATTTGAAGCTGCCATACGCAAGATTTATGTCCTACCTGGGAATTGAACCCAGGTCTCCCGCCTGGGATGACCTATCTTCTACCGTGCTCTGACGAGACGGAATCCGTGCTTGGCCAGGGGAGATATTGCACTTATGAGCTTAAGGCAGTACTACTGTATTGGTGTCCTACCAGACACCAGGGTCTAAATGTCTCAATGGAAGAGTACGGAGACCACCTCCAACTACTGTCGCTGCACGTGTTGTTATATTGTATAAACATACTCTACTCTACAAATAGGTTAAAATAATGTTTTATTAATTAAAAAAAGTTCCGATTGCAGCTTGAATTGCGTTAGCAAACTTATGCAATAATATTGCAATTATACATCAACCAACCAACAACCAATGCAGATTGGTTAAAATAACACGTAATGCCTTGTGGGCTTGTAGATTAGCTATTTTTCTGTGGCACCATTGTATGACCATTGTATGACCATAAGTGGCTATCTGACTAATCGATTTAGTCGATCGCTCCAATTGGTTGATATAAAAAATGACTATAAATTCAGATGAAAAAGCTTTTCGATTTTTTAGAAAAGGGATTGATAGAATAATCGCTAAGAAAATAATAAATGCCTATAGCCCTAGATATAACGTCTATCTCTATATAATCATACATTACTACGGTACCTTGTTGCCTCTCAAGCCTAATTTATGCTCCGTCGCACGACAAGAATTGCAGACCAAGTATGGATCGGGCTTCACTTTTTCCAGCAGATAAAGGTGGTGTGTGTACACATGAAAGAATAGACGACTTTGATGTAGTGGACAGGTGCATGTGACTGGACCCACACATTATTTCATCACATTCACACAATTTGTTTGAAGATGTTTCTCAACACTACACCTGTCTGGAAATAACAGCCAATTCTCTCCTCTCACCTCTCTCTTTTTCTCTTTCTTCCCCTCTCTCTCTCTCTCTCTTTGTGTCTCTCTCACTCGCTATGTCTTTCTCTTTCTTTCCCTCCCTCCCTCTCTCACCCTCTCTCTCTCGCCCCCTCTGTCCGTCCCTCTCCTTTTCTCTCTCTCCCTTGCTCACTCTCTCTCACACTCTCCCTCTCGTCCTCTCTATTTATCTGTCCCCTCTTCCCTCTCTCTCTCTCTCTCTCTCTCTCCAGGGCATTTCATAGAGAGGGCCATCATTTCAAGTCAAACCAGTGAAGGTCTTTGGTTCAAAAGTGAAGATGTCTTACCGCCGCCGCCACCACCAGAAATTGACAATTAAATCAACGTGTCCGTATGTGCTATTTTGTATAACTGTTGCATAAAGTAAAATAAAGTAATAATTAATGTGGCCGTGTCTCGCCAACCAGTTTGTAATTTAGCAATAATTCCTAATTAGTCTTCTTATTCATTGATGCTTTAAAACAGTGGTTCTCAAAGGAGCATCAAAATCACTTTAACCTCTTTAACCTTATTTTATACTTCGGCTATTCAGAAATGGAAATGTTGGAATAATTTAGATTTTTTTTAGCTGGGGGTCCACGGCCAAATATATTTAAATTTGGGGGTTCTTGACGCTAAAGAGTTGGAGAACCACTGCCTTAAAATCCTTCCAAGTCGGCCATCCCATCCATGACCCAAAATTGCTTTCCAAAACTCAAATTTCTGCTGCCTCCGTCCTCCAACATGGTGGTGTTACTGTGAAATTGGTGAAATATGTGACCATCTTGTGGGCTTCACTTCAAATAATGTCAATGTCCAAACGTCATGTTTATTAACGGAGTTTAACCTAGTGGCATTTAGACAGACACATCACTTCACATCACTCTTCAGTTTAATTCAGTACAGCAAAACACAGATAACACAACAGCACAGTGACCACCAAATATTTTTTTTTTTTTGTTATGACAGACAAGCAATCTTTTGTTGAGTTATTACTCCTTATTGTACACTGCTTCTGTTTGAGTTGATTGGTAGGTAGGTAGGTAGGTAGGTAATTTATTCATCCTGAGGGGAAATTAAGGTGTTACAGCAACTCTCATAGAGACATCAATAGAAATTATAAAAATATATATATATAAAGAAATTTATAATAATAAAAACATCTAAAATAGGCATTGAGTGACTATAGCATGAACAAACAAACAGTAAGAGAGCTTGGATACAACTTGAGAGTATGGACAAGTACAGTATATATCGATGTATGAGACCCGGGTTCAGGTACTTAGAAAGAGGAAAGCTATTAATAGTGATAGAACACACCTGCCAAACAGTCAATAGCACCTTTTGTCATCAGGACGACGGTACACAGTACCGAAGTTGCAAGCTCGGGCTCGCCTCAGAGATCATTTGTCCCCACATAGGACTTTCCCTCTGTTCTGCGCATATGTGATGTGCCACATGCGGGCCCCACCTTCACTTAATGCGGCCCGCAGGTTAATATTGGAATACTGATATATTATTGATTTCAGCTGTTACAATTCCAAACATGCAAACATGACCCGCTTTAATTACTTCAGTCTATGTTAGTAGCTTAATGACTAGTATTAAAATTCTATTGTCTTTTTTATGTCCAATGTGTTCGTATTTAAGTTCATCAAGCTAACATAAGTATAACTAAATGCATTTGAAATGAAAATGTTACTTTTCAGGATTCCAATTCAAAAATAGCAGGTCTACAAGCTCAAAACACGTCACGCTGCGACGCGTTTTGAGCTTGTAGATCGGCTATTTTTTCTACTTTTGTGTGACAAAGAATGTCGAAGTAAGTACGGCATTAATTTAAGAGAAATACGGACGTGTCTGCCCGACAGTATACAGTATGCAATGTGGCCCTCTAGAGTGAGTGTGGAAATATAGTGGCCCTCACCATCATCAAAGTTGCCCACCCCTGCAGTAGATAGTTGATGAAACTAGTTGATCGGCTATCAATGCTATCATTTCACCAGAAGTCTTAAAAACTGTTCGCACAATTACAGGTCCTGGACCTAAATAAAGAATCTTATATATATTAGTGGATGTTTGACATGTTTTTAGCAAACACCCCTCTTGTATTGTCTTATGCTGTTTCTTCAGACGCCTCAACCATCGCAGTGAGGTGTGTCAGAGCAGGAACCACCACCTGACCTGCAGAAATGGTCATAAAAAGAGTATAATTGCAATCATAAATGTTTAACACTATTAGATATCTTGCTAGCAGTGGTGGAAGAAGTACTTTTTTAATTGAGTAGAAGTAGTAATACCACAATGTATAAATACTCTGTTCTAAGTAAACGTCCTGTATTCAACATTTTACTTAAGTAGAAGTACAGACGTTTTGGCATCAATGTATACTTAAAGTACCGAAAGTAAAAGTACTGCACATTATGCAGACCAGAATGCTCACAATGCGTCACATTGCAATACGTTGTGAGCTTGTAGATCAGCTATTTTCTAATGGATTGCGTAAATGGGGCTTAATGGTTAAGGTGTTTTGTAATAATCTAAAATCTACAAAGTTACAAATAATGTTTTAAAATAATTGTAGAGGAGTGGAAAAAAAAGTACAGTAGTTGCCGCTAGGTTAGAGAAGTATTATAGTAAATATTAAAAAATGGTATTTCTAGGCAGCGGGCTCCATTAAAAAAAAATACATATATTTATTTTGTATTCTACATTTTATATTTGACTTTATATTTACATTTATTTCATAAATGAAATACAAAAACATATGGTTTTTTTTACAGTCCAATACTACTACAATTGCTGCAAAACCTGTGATATCCAGTCATTTCGGGGATAAACAAGCAATTGAAGGGTAAATTTAGGTCTGATAATGATGTACTGTGCATGTTCAAGTCATATATACTGTACTTTACATTATATCCAAACATTTTTCAAAGCATATTTCTTAATTTCTTTACATTTAGGAAAAAACAGCGCTGCATGGTGCATATAAGTACCTGCTGGTTCCCACTGGACCTGAATCAAAGTACCTCAAAATAAGTGCAATACTTGAGTAAATGGACGTAGTTACTTTCCACCACTGTAGCTCTTTTGCAGTGTGTTTACCTTGAGGCAGAGGGAGCTGTGCAGCAGGTTTAATCTTGTAGTAGATCAAGCCAGCTGTCACGAACGCCAAGCCAAGCAGCAGACCAGTTGCTCCTACGATTACTTTCATCCTCTCTGACTTAGGCAAGGAGGCGTCTGAGAGAAAAGAGAGGATGCCCACAACACTCCCAATTAAATAATTGTCTCAAGGTGCACGCCACGGCTCAACAATATCATGAGATTGAAGAAGGAGACAGCCAGCAGCCCAGCACTCAATAAATGTCCTTTTTTTATTGACCTCATCCAGGCAGGGCAACAAACGCGTTTCAACCTAACAGGTCTTCCTCAGCGTTGTCGCTTATGAAGACCTATTAGGTTGAAATGCGTCCGTTGCCCTGCCTGGGTGAGGTGAAAAAACAACTATATACATATATTTACTGTATATAATTTATATTTTATTATCTTAACGTGCTTCTTGAATATTCAATTAATCAAAAAGGTAATTAAATAATCACAAACATAATAATTGATAGTTGTAGGCCTGCATTCTGCACACATCCTCATGTGCGTCATACGCTCTTACCCCAGGGTTGAAACATTGGCTCAGTGAGGGTGGGGTGCTCCACCACACAGGCGATCGTCTCTCCTGATGTCGGAGTGTACTCCAGGAAGGAATGGAACTGATAATGCAAATCTCCACTGGTCAACACCGCAGATGAACTGAGACCTGAAGTGATCTCCCGGCCGTCTCTCAGCCACGTGACCAGGATTTGTTTAGGGTAAAAGTCGTACGCACTGCACACAAGCATGGATGGATGTTTGCCACTGGCCAGCTTCACTGATTTCAATGTGATGTTGGGTTTAGCCCTTAGTTCACCTGGAATATAATATCAATACATCAACATAACTATGAGCTTTTGTGTCTAAAGATGGTGTGATATTGTTTGTTAAGATAACGATTAAATAGCTCTATATACTGATAATAATCATTGCTATAGGGTGTCTGTTCATTAACATGAGTCTCCCTGCTCTTTAGTACATTGTAAATTGTTGCATTTTCATGTTGGTACACCAATTTTATCGAATCAGGGGAGAGATCTAACACAGGATAAACCAGTGTTGATTTCGTCGACTAAAACTGACAAAAAAAGTTTGTCAACTACTTTTTTCCACTGATTTTATGTTTGGTTGCGCTCTGAAAATAGCAGATGTTGTGAGCTTGTAGATCTACTATTTTCAGCATGCAACCAAGTGTAAAATCAGCCATCATGACGCCATCAAGGCACCGCCAAAATACATTTTAGTCGATTTAAATCAACTGTAGATTTAGTCGACTAAAATCTTATGCTATTTAGTCGACTAAAACTAGACTAAGACTAAACCATTTCAAATGACTAAAATATGACTAAAACTAAATGGAGTTTGATTCAAAAGACTATGAGTAAAACTAAATCAAAATTTGCTGTCAAAATCAACACTGGGATAAACATAAACAAATTGCTTGTTCAGGGTGGGATTGTCGGGTCTCTTCTCTACATGTAAAGTGTCTTGAGACAACTTGTTGTGATTTGACACTATAATAAAACTGAATTGAATTGAATTGAACAAGTGAAATTGGAAGTGATGACACAAAGAACAACTACAATTGGAACTGGAACACTAAAATTGAAGCTGATAAATGGGTTCTCTTTCCTGACTGGATGAAATGGTCAACCCACCTGAACATATATTTTCTGTTTATTAAAGAGCTGTAGAGACGGGGAGACCCCTGTTAACGCTATGATATAGTTCAGTTTGTTAAAACAAATAGTTTCTTTGTGAAAAAGTTAAAGCTCTATATTTCTGATAGTAACTATTGTATAACAGTCATTACTATCAGCGTTAACTTTTTCACAAAGAAAAGTTTTGTTTTAACCGAAAGATATCACTTACACTTATTGACCAGCATTGTAACCTACTGTACATGCACACACATGATCCCAAAGACAGACTTGTTGAAGAGAAATACACATTCAAGCTTTCACAAACACACGAGAACATACACTGATGTGCATGAACAGCTGAACACATGAACTTTGCTTAATACGTAGGATCAAGTTTCTCCCTTTTACCAAAAACAATCTTGGCCCGTGGTATGTTATAGACTGCAATGTTCTTCTCAAATTCTCTAGAATGAAGATCCGGATTCAACTCTTGATCCACACGAGATTTTGCACAATCTGTGTGTGCTGTCCATGTTTCCGTTGTGCTGTTGTAGGATGCCAATAGATTCCCATTAAGATATTCCGTTAGGATGTACTCTCCATCCGTTGCATCATCACCTTTGAAAGTAAAAAACCCATGGCTATGATAATATTCATCGGAGAAAACCGTTAAGAAAAGACAGAGTATTGAAATCAAAATGATCATTGTAATAGTTCATGAAAAGACATGACATGAACCGGTAGTCTTGTACTGATAAAAGCATTGCTCAAATGTTTTTTCGCCTATTAAATGAAGTCAACTTCCTCAAATAAAGGCTGCCTGCACCTTTATACATTTCACTGAGACAGGTGTAATACAATATATTCAGTGTTCTATGACCAAAAAGGTGAACACAAATAAAAAGAGGGAAAATGGTAGTTCCTCTCCCTCATTGTTGCAAAATACATCACTTACACGTAATACCTTATTGACTAGCATTGTAACCTACTGCACATGCACACATGATCCCAAAGACAGACTTGTTGAAGAGAAATACACCTTAAAGCTTTCACAAACACACAAGAACATACACTGATGTGCATGAACAGCTGAACACATGAACTTTGCTTAATTAGTAGGATAAAGATTCTCCCTTTTACCCCAAAAAATCTTGGCCAATGGTATGTTAGAGACTAACAAGTTCTTCTCAAATTCTTTCCCTTTTGCATCATAAATATCCCTATTCCACGCGAGATTTTGCACAATCTGTGTGTGCTATCCATTTTCCCGTTGTGCTGTTGTAGGATGTCAATAGATTCCCGTTAAGATATTCCGTTATGATGTACTCTCCATCCATTGCATCATCACCTTTTATAAAAAAAATAAAAATAAAAAAAACATCCCCATGATAATATTCATCAGCGTAAACCGTTAAGAAAAGACAGAGTATTGAAATCAAAATAATTATTGTAATAGCTAATGAAAATACACGACATGAACCGGTAGTCTTATACTGATAAAAGCATTGCTCAAATGTTTTTTTGCCTATTAAATGAAGCCAACTTCCTCAAATAAAGGCTGCCTGCACCTTTATACATTTCACTGAGGCAGGTGTAATAGAAAATATTCAATGTTCCATGGCCAAAAAGGTGAAAAAATATAAAAAGAGAAAAACATGGTAGTTCCTCTCCCACATTGTTCTTTAGCCAAAAAATATAAAAATAAATAAAAATACAAAGGGACTTAGTTAACAAAAAGCCTAACCCTTTTATTATTAATATTATTATTCAAAGTATGCATGCATTGTGAAAAGACAAAAGACAATTACATTGCAATTTTTTTCTCAAGTCTTATCATCATCATTTTGCTGTAGATGATAGCATTAAAAGGCTACACTAAGTTTTCTTGTCATTTACACAAAACATTGAAACTTCAAAAGTTGCAAAGGGGTGGCAAGGTCTTTTGTCCATGTGAACCTCAGTTTGTAATCTAAACAAGTTTCCAATATTACTGAATGCAATATTTTAATCACTCACAAACTAGGGCTTTCATCAAGTACTCGACTAGTCGACCTTGTTGGTACTAGTCGAATATCATTGTTTTAATGCCATAGCAATGGCCCATTACTGTTATTATTATCCTCCTGCCTTTATTTGTATCAAAAGAGGGTCAAAAGTATGCCCAATAATAGCATATTATTGGGCAATAACCCCCTTTTGAGGATCCTTGGAGTTGATTTTTTCCTTGATCCTTGGAGAAGCTGTGCTTCTGTGCCAGAAGCGCTTCCCTTAAAACGGCATAAAAATAAAGGCAGGAGGATAATAATAATAATGGCATTAAAACAATGGCAAAATCGACTAGTCGACTACCACTGGGTCAAATTAGTCGACCAGTAAAAATCTCTAGTCGTGAAAGCCCTATCACAAACATGGAAGGACATTAGAAATGTCTCTTTACTGAAACTTTTCTCTAACAAAGAAGAATGTTCCAGTAGCGATGCCTTGAAGTCCCAGAACCAGACCAACTCCACAGAAGACAGTTGGACCAGAGCTGCTCTCACTTATGTCAGGTTCTGTGATCAAAAGAAGAAAATTACATCCTGGGTTACTTGTCAACTTTGATCATTAAGTCCTCAGGATCATCATTGCTTTGCTCATAGAGAAGGTGAGACATTATTTCATAAATGGGGGCCAAATACATATAAAGATCTTGTTCTATGTAATTTAACACCCAATTTACAAATTGCTACAAAACCTGTGGATAGCCAGTTGTTTTAAGTTGAAGGGTAAAATTAAGTCTGATAAAATTTGATTCGATTAGATGTCTTTATTATCCACACGGGAAAATTGTTTTGCTCGGGTCCATGCATACATAAATATACACCACAACTAAAACACCCAGCAAAGTATTTAACATTTATAAGAGGTACAATTCTACATTTGAAAGAAAGCAATGTCCTCTCCACACTTGTTATTTTTTATAGTTGTTATGAAAGAAGCAGTGTCTCTTGTAACAATGTTGATTCAAAAATGACACTTACCTCTGACCTTTCTTAAGGCTTTTCTGCATTTTTCCCAACTCACAAATCTGTGTTTGCACTCTACTCTGAAATACAATGCTAACCCATAAGGCAAGTTGACCTGGTGATCAGATGGGATCCGGTGATCCCACACTATCTTTCCTCTCTGGAAGTCAGCATAACATACCATATCATCATCGAGAGTCCCTTCAATTCTAGTATCACTGGAGTCAAAGCACCCAAAGCTTAAGCCTCCCACATGAGTGCCTGAAACATAATACTTTTGAATAAATTAATTATTTTGTTGATTGATTTGCACTGTTTTGAAATCGGAAATAAACTGAATACTTACTTGCATGGGAACATGTCCAAGCAGCTCCAGATAAAAGTAGTATCATTTGCAAATGCATGATATCAACACTCTTGTTAATATTCACTGCACTATTCATTAACCTGTCGTACACTGGAGTGAGGCTTTGGAATGGAGGAAGCTTTGGTTATGGTTTAGGGTGATGCTGTCAAACTCAAACTTTGTCGGAGCATGTGACATCAGTCCTTACATGTTCCGCTATTACTGTTTCCTCGAGTAAAGATTATACAGTATACAGGACTATCCAATCCAATCCACTTTTTTATATTCTACTCTATTTTAAAAACACAGGGTTACCAAATTGCTGCACACAATCATGAAATACATATTATAAGCTAAGGACATAAAACTATAAAACACAACAAAACTGTAAAGATACGCATATGGGCATAGAGTATGTTAATTACGTATATGCCCTTATATGAGCATATATAGAGAACTATGTATGTGTGTGTGTGTCTTGTGTGTCTGCATGTCTGTCTGTCTGTTTTATCCCATGTAGTATGGATGGAGATCCCTGATGCCATGATGTCCAGAGGTGGACAAAGAACTCAACCCCAGTACTTGAGTAAGAGTACATATACTCCTGGTCAAATTTACTCCACTACAAGTAAAAGTAGCTCGGTCAAAATGTTATGCAAGTAAGAGTAAAAAAGTCAAAAGTAAAAGAAGAACATTTCTTAATTTAAACAAAAATAGAAATGACTGAGGAACCAGATCTCAATACTTTTACTCCTATACACCCATACAAGATGTATCAAATAGTCGAGCGGAGGGGGAAGCCAAGAAAAACGACTAGTGTGAGAGCAGAAGTGTGGCTCAATTGCATTTTAGGGAAGAAATAAAATCACACCCTGTGTGAAGGAAGCGGTGCCTTTGGGGCGGGCCTTAACTCATTTCAGTTCGTCCCTATTGGTGGTCTGAGTCCACTTACCAAATTTGTACTTGGTAGCATGCTGCAAACTGGAATGATGGCTGTTTAAAGCCCAGCCAATGGGAAGACAGAGGGGGCGGGACTTCAGCAATTCATGCTGGTCCCTATTGGTGGTCTAAGTCCACATACCAAATGTGGACTTGGTAGCATGCTGCAAACTGGAGTTATAGCTGTTTAAAATCCCGTGCTCATCCCGTGCTCATACGGGCGCTGGGGGTCCCTGGACCCCTCTTTGATAACTTCATCGATTCATGCTCGTGCCTATTGGTGGTCTAAGTCCACATACCAAATGTGGGCTTGGTGGCATGCTGCAAACTGGAGTTATAGCTGTTTAAAATCCCGTGCTCATCCCGTGCTCATACGGGCGCTGGGGGTCTCTGGACCCCTCTTTGATAACTTCAGCAATTCATGCTCGTGCCTATTGGTGGTCTAAGTCCACATACCAAATGTGGACTTGGTGGCGTGCTGCAAACTGGAGTTATAGCTGTTTAAAATCCCGTGCTCATCCCGTGCTCATACGGGCGCTGGGGGTCCCTGGACCCCTCTTTGATAACGTCATCAATTCATGCTCGTCCCTATTGGTGGTCTAAGTCCACATACCAAATTTGGACTTGGTGGCATGCTGCAAACTGAAGTTATAGCTGTTTGCTTCTTTGCCGTGCTCATCCCGCGCTCATACGGACGGACGGACGGACGGACGGACGGACGGACGGACGGACACGGAAACAAAGTCAAGCTTAGAGCGGTTGGCACCGCTAAAAAGAAACAGCCAACCTAAAAGTACGCAGTACTTTACAGCCTTCCTAGAAGGCACTGCAAGAAGTAGCTGACAACGGGTACAAACAGGTACTCTGACAACTGGTTTTGCATAGCAGGAGGGGCATGCGTTCTGATTGTGCCAAACACTTTGGGCCCCTTCCTTACTTCCGTTACAGGTGTTACCAATGGTACTAATGAAGGCTCCGTTAGTGTAGCACAGTGGTTCTCACAACGTAATTTCAAGGACCTCCACAACTCTGAGAGTGTACAAATGGAACCAAATGGACCCGTAAGGGTCCATTTGGTTCCATTTGTACACTCTCAGAGTTACACACCCATAAGGGCGCATTTGGAACCCCCTCAAGGAACCCTGAGAGTGTTTCCAGTGAGACAACATGCACAATATATCAGAACCCTGACTCTGTTTGACCAGAATGGAACAGAGCCTTCATTAGTATCATTGGGTAACACCTGTGAAAGAAGTAAGGAAGAGGCCCAATTTCTTTCAAATATGGCTGCTGTGCGTAGAGCCTATTGAAATGCACCACTGCTAATATGCTACTTGATACTAGTTTGCTGTTTGACACATTCCACTAATGGAGTGATCCCGTGAATGATTGTACTAAAATGGCATAATATTATAAATGAACACCAGATGGCAGCGTTGATATACAATAGCTGTTTTCCCCCATATTTCTGTACCAATGGACTTCCACAGCAGTGGAATCAATACATTTGTTTCCTCTCAGTACTGAGGAGTTCTCATCCATACTGGAGCGGTGGCCCTAAACACTGAAACTTGCTTCTGTTGTCTGTCTTCATCACAATACACTATTCATATCCTATATTAAAGGGATAGTTCACCCCTAAAATGACTTTTTTTCCTATTGATTAGTCACCCCATGGAGTCTTGAATTCATGGATATTTTTTTCCCATTAATTCAAGTTTCCATGGGGTGACTAATCGATAGGAAAAAAAGTCATTTTGGGGGTGAACTATCCCTTTAAACTTGGCTTAAGGGAGGACTGGCCGGCTGACTGGCGGGCAGGCGGGGGAACCTCTGACATCACTCTGACTACCATAAACAACAACCTCATACGCCCAAATATAGGCGGGACCACGGCCACGTCACACTGACTCAGACATAACCGTAAACAAACCATATATGCCCATATATAGGCATAATGTAGATCCGGTTGTCCAGAGCCACAGATCCGACCACTATGCACATAATATGGTCATGTGCATAATGTAGGAGCGACTGACTTCAAACTCGGCTCACGCATTGGCAAGGAGGACATGTCCATATATGGGCATGCCAATATACAGGGTATGGGCATACTAATGACAACAGGGATCGTAATATATGGGCATGAAAGGGACACAGGTAGACAGACAGATACAGAGATCTCCATATATGGGCAAAAAAGGGACACAGACAGACAGGTACAACGGGTACTCTGACACTATTACTCGGACATATCGGTCGGATCGGCGGTGCTTGTAGATCTACTATTTTCACTACTTTCGTGGGACACTCCTGTGATGAAGAAAGGTATTCATTTACGAAGAAACATACAAACGTGAAACTCGGAGATACGAGTTCTCTGCCCGACAACAGCGATGTCTACTTTGCTCAGGGGGAAAAATTGCTGCAGGCAGTACTACTTGAATGTCAACCGGTAGCTGTCGTACCAGACCACAGGATCTGAATGTATCAATAGAAGAGCAGGGAGACCAAACACAACCAACACAGTTGTGTTAGTTGTATTGTATTAACATAATCTACCATACAGATTGATCAACATAGCATTTTATTTATTCACTAAAGAAAAGTTACATAGTGTGGCTTTAATTGGCATGGATGCAGTGAAAGGTTAGGAAGGTTTCCAACAAGGAGCCTTTAAGACCTTTACATACATTTTAGGCCTAAAGATACATTTGGCGAGCCATGTAATTTTTGTCATTTTGTCATTCATAACGATCTAATGTTGAGCATGTTGCTATTTGCACTAGTATGAGGTCACAACATAAATTAATGGCGTGTTTAGAGAGGCTTAAAATAGGCTGTTATATTTCATCGTCTGCTCAACCACAAGTAGGCCAGTGCATAAGAGCAGGATCAGGGCACCACTGTTATAGTTCAACACACAATACTGACTGCTATTGCTATTTGCACTATGTAGGCTATATTTGGTACATATTGGTTTGTACACTAAGTACATGTACTCTTGTAGCCTACTGTACTTACGTACATTTTTTTTCAATGTTTTTTACTTTTACTTCTACTCCATTACATCTCAGATGCAAATGCTTACTCCACTACACTTATTGGACAACTTTAGTTATAGTTATTTGTAGATTTTATTACAAAACATACATTAACCACTTCAGCCCTATATAGACTTCGGCTATTTGAAAATAGCCGATCTACAAGCTCACAACGCGTTGCGACACGTTGTGAGCTTGTAGATGAGCTATTTTCAAATGATTTTATACATTTTATACAAAACATGAATTGGAAGATTTCTGCATAATGTACTTTTGGTACTTTTTAGTACATTTTGATGCCAATACTTTTGTTCTTTTACTCAAGTAAATTCTGAATAGACTTGCACTTGTAACAGTATTTCTGCATTGTACTATATTGATACTTTTACTTAAGTAAAACAAATGTAGTACTTCTTCCATCACTGCTCCTGACTAACCCCTATCATGAATGCAACCACCAGGAGAACCAGTGATTTTCAGCATCTTGGACCAGAGGTGGGTTTAACATTTTATGAAGTAGGCAGCCAGTGAAAGTAACTATGTATGTGTACTCAAGTACTGTTCCTTTTTTTAAAAAACTGTACAATTTTGAGGTTTTACTTTACTGGAGTATTTTCAATTTCCAGTGTTTTTACTTACTTTACTCAGAGGCAAATATTTACTTTTACTCCATTACAGTTATTTGAAAACATTAGTTACTTTGTAGATTTGATCATTATTACAATTACATTAACCACTTCAGCCATATACATTTTGGCTATTTTCAAAATATGTTTTAATATACATCTAAAAAAAAGGGAATAAAAAAAAATCCCAAAAGGTAGCACATCCAAAAAATGTCAATTAAATGGAGGACACATTACTCACATTTCCACTTTTTATTGGCACACCAATAAAGTGAACGCTTACGCGTTTCGGCTATGAGCCTTCCTCAGAGCATGTTTTAATATACATTTTAAACTTGTAAAATGGGGCATTCTGCATAATGAGTACTTTTTACTTTTTGTATTTAAAGTGCATTTTGATACAATACCGGACTTTTAATTGTAACAAGGTATTTCTATATTGCATTATTGATACTTTTTTGAGTTTTACCTTTATCAGAACAAATAATAAAACAAATACACAAATAAACATGTAATAAAATGTATATTCAAAGAAAATCAGAGTAAGAAAATTCAATATTGATACTTTTACTGAAGTAAAAAAATTTGAGTACTTTTTCCACCACTGGCAGCCAGTAATATTCAACCAGTGTTTCCCTCCAACACTGAAGGTCGGGCCAGGTGAGTCACACGCTGCTTATTTGCTTTAGCCTTGAGCAAAGTAGGAATATTTGTTTATTAATGTATTGATAAAGGATTGTATTACTATAATTAGCCTAATAAGGATCCTCATAATCCTCCAAACTCGGTTCGGTCGGTGTCTGCTCTGTCAACGAGTGTGTGAAATCAGTTTGACATGCAGACCTGTTTAATATGCCTGTGTGTGTGTGTGTGGGTGAGAGAGAGAGAGAGAGAGAGAGAGAGAGAGAGAGAGAGAGAGAGTGTGAGTGCGCGCGCGCGCGTGCGAGCGAGCGCTTTAGTGACGTGCCCAGACTACACGACGAGGCGACATGCATGAACAACTAAACAACTGAACCGACTGTATGTATTGGTTGGCTGTTGATATTATATGATTTCATACTATTCTCTCATGACACATAGGCCTAATTAGTGAAGTTGGGATCAGCTTGTATGAACCGTTGTGCCAACTCGTGCGGCGAACCGGGCAAAGAGGCCTAGCGAAGCGGCCTATTTAGGCATAGAAATTGAGCTTTGTTTTACTCACTGCCACTGGTAGCAGTAGGCTATGCTATTGTCTGTGCTTGTCGCCTACTTACTGGACTCGTGTCGTTATCTAGTAGCCTACCTACGTGGAGGTGACTGATATCTATCTTTCTATCTTTATACACAACCCTCTCTCTCTCTCTCTCTCTCTCTCTCTCTCTCCCCCCTCTCTCTCTCCCTCCCCCTCCCTCTCTCTCCCACTATCTCCCCCCTCTCTCCCTCTCTCTCTCTCTCTCTCTCTCTGGCAGAGTCTCATGCTCTCTACGCATCCCAGGCATGATGGACAGAGGGTGGCGTGGTGGCGTGCAGGCAGTGTGTGCCATGACCCATGATTGAAGGGCAGTTGATGTGTGTTACCAGCGGTCCTGTCCTAATGTCCTACATGTCCCCTGGGCACGCTGGCAGTGCCACTGGAGGGCTGCTCTGCCTGTCGACAAGGTACGTTGGCACTGAACACACATGCACTTAGGAGATGCCTCTCTGAAAAAAGAAAATAGGGTTCATGTGGTGCTGGGGTTTAAACAGCCACAACTCCAGTTCCCAGGATGTTACAGGCTCCAAACTTGGTCGGTGGTCCTTCAGACTTCCAATTTCATCTAAAATGACCACTTCCGGTTATCCATTCCTACTTCATGTTTGTCAAATTGCCTTGAAACTTCACCTACACACTCCCCCCCCCCCCCCTCTCTCTCTCTCTCTCTCTCTCTCTCTCTCTCTGTGAGTAGGCTACTGGGCACTTTAGAGAGAGGTCCTATGTTTTGGGGGGAACTGGGAACTATTTTGGAGGTTACAGTGCAGTGCACTATTATTATGGAGAACTGGGCACAGTCCCTGTTTAATATATATTTTGTATATTACTCTGCCACACCAACATTTCACCTCTCATACACATGAGTCTGGGACAAATAAAGTCTCATACAACGTTCCTCTTGCCGCGTTGGGTCCATAGGAATGCGTTGCAACTTGTGGGCACCTTTTCAAAGGCAACCTTTTCTTGACTGATCCCTCTTTTTGGCAGAGGACAAAGGAACTGACTAGGGATCAGGTTGCTGCTCACACGTGACACTGAGGAATCTCAGCCCCCCCCCCCCCCCCCTCCACACACACACACACACACACACACACACACACACACACACACACACACACACACACACACACACACACACGCACACGCACCATACCACCCATGTCCAGCAATCTGCCTGTCAATGAAACTGCATTTAATCATAATAATGATAATAATAATAATAATAATAATAATGATTAGCTTATTATTATTGGGAAATGCACTTTTATACTTTCATTCTTTTGCAGGAGCAATCTAAAGTGGATTACTATTACCGTGCACATTTACTAGCCTACTCATAATATATAATCATATAAAATCAAATAAAAGTGTACATCATTCATTCCCCATCAATCGCGCTTTGCAAAGTGCACTGTGGGGGGGCGTCCTGTGGGGGGCGTCCTCCTGCCCCGTCCTCCTGTCCTGTCCCGTCCCGTCCCGGCTGCGGCTAAAACAAGTCACTTCATTCAAACATTGCCTCCACACACCACCAGAGCAAACTGTGTGCTGAGCTGCTGGACGGATCACAACAGTTCATTTTAAAGCGTCATAATTACACGCTTCCCAGGGGACGATCGTGTTTTTTTTTTTGTTTTTGTCGTCATGGTTTAAGGGGGGTGGGGGGGACTGGGACACCACACCACCAAACACCTGCAAGAAGTTTCGCTGGAGAGGAAGAGACCCCCGCATTCCTTCAGATCAGATCAGACCCCAACGCATCGCGAAACGCACTGGAATCCGACCTAGAGATAGAGAGACGCGGTGCCCCCGATCACAGCCTATACCTGCTCTTTGGACGCGCGATCTACCTATGAGCTTAGATTGTTCTATTAATTTGTACGTAGTGCGTGGCAAACATTCTTTCCCCGCAAGAAGAAGAAGTGTAGTTTCTGGTGTGTTTGTTTTCTTGACACATCAGGAGAATCAGAATAATGCGATCATCATCTGAGAACTGCTTTGATTTGAACTAGAGAGAGAGAGAGAGAGAGAGAGAGACGCCACTCTTCACTCTCTGCTGGATTAAATTCCTTGTTTCTTTCCTCCGAGTCATCGCGATGGCTTTATCATTATGGTGGATGTGTGTGTGCGCTGCCGGCGCAGTGCTCACCGTCCCTCAAGGAATACATGGTGAGTGTGTAATAATAGTTCTGGCCCAGCATGCTATTAATATCATTGTTTACTTGTTGTGATAATGTAGGATGTTCTTCTCTCACCGCCAGAGAGCTGGAGTGCTCTGAAACGGAGAGAGTACAGAGGAATTGTCTTGAGGAGTGAATTTGTGTCAAAACAGTTTTGGGGTTCCCTAACTTATTAATTAATGCCTATGAATTTCTTAGAAATGCACCCCATCTGAAAATGTTTTGTTCCAGGGACCCCCACAGAAGCAAAGACTTGAGTTAAAAACGTTCGCTTTAAAAGATAATATATATTCAAACATATGCACACACATGTTCAAGATTTTTCAAAAATAGCAGAACGCGCTATGAGCTTGTATATCTGCTATTTTTTAAAGCTAAGTGGTCAAAAATGATTGCTATATTACGCTATATTAACTAATTTTTCTGGGACCCCCTGGTATATCCCCCCCCCCCCAAGGACCCGGACCACTGGTTGAGAACCATTGCCCTAACTTATTGATGCCTATGAAATTAATAAGAAATGCATATAGGCATTAATATGTTTGGGGTTCTGTAACACCTAACTTATTAATGCCTATGAAATTAATAAGAAATGCATATAGGCATTAATATGTTTGGGGTTCTGTAACACCTAACTTATTAATGCCTATAGATGCATTTCTTAGACATTCGTCCAGGCATTAATACATTGGGTAGGAATGAAGTTTGTGTGTCTGCCTGAGCTGACAGCTAGGCATGGAATATACAATTCAGTTTATGTCATTATTATAGAATAAAGCCTCATTTTAGAATGTGAATATTCCCAATACACAGTTTCCACGGTTGCATTTCTGCTTAGGCATTAATAAGTTGGGTAGGAATTAAGTTTGTGTGCCTGACCTGACAGCTATAGGCTTGGACTATAACATTCAGTTTATCCCATATGGATTTTATCTAACATTGCAAAATACTTAAACCCATATTCAGCACTCTTAACAAAACTATAGTCTGTGCCATACATTTGTCACCATGTAATACTTGGCATATTTCAACTTGTTAGACCTTATTATGGCTTTAAAATGATGTGACATCTATAATGATTTCTTGTTGACAAGTGCATCAGTTAGTTTCCAAACAAACGTGATGCAAAACCTCAAAGGTAGGCTACAGCAGCCATATGGAATGTAGAAGCATTACTGTAACCACAAACCACCCATTCCTAAATTAATTTATGTACTTTGCCATGTACTAGATATAAGCTTATAGCATAAGAAAGTTACCAGGAACATTATTATTATTATTTTAATTAACCATCAGCCCTACTTTAAACAGTTGTATAAATAGACCACCCCTTTGGCCAGTCATACAATATAGTGTAACTGTAGTCTACTCCCATTTGGGCTTTCAATCTGGTACGTAATCTGTTTACGTCTTCTGATACTTTCCCTGTTGACATATCAGATATCCTTTAAGAGCACTGACCTGGGGCTAACTGAGCATTGTTTCTAGAAAATCCCAGTTTGTTTTCTTAACACTTAGCCTGCACGTACACAGATTTAACTCAGAGAGTGTCCATTTGGGTCCATTTGGTTCCATCTGTAATGCTCTCTAGAGTTAAAATAACACTGCAGACTTTACTGTGTAGAGTGGAGTTAATCATTGGTGCACGGTTTCAATTTAAAACACATTTTATGATCACTTGTAGTTAGGAGGACAGATATAAGTAACATATTCAAAAAATCCTATATCAGATTCGTTCTGTTTGACCCTGTCAGAGCATGTCCGTGTGACAAACTTATGTGCCCCGACAGTCGGCGACAAACTCTGATTTAAACCGCCATAGTTTTCACAGTTTCTTTCTTTCTTCTTCGCGGGCACAATAAAATATACAGTAATTTATCTTGTCTTGCACGGTGACATATTGGCAACTCCTGGGGTTTCAGTGTATGAGGACACGTGCGTTAGGTCTGCAAGGGCAACAGAAAAGGATGATTGATTTCTTGTTGGTTTTTTCCCCCCCTCAAGGATGTTATCGAGCTTGACCCCGCCGTTGTCTGGGAAACAGAATGAAAGAAAACTGGTTCAGACGGCAACAGATCAGTACAAATAATCTGAGATGATGTCTGCACTTGATCATAACACTGTTTCTCTTCCCTCCCCCTCCCGCCCCCATTCCCTCCCCCATTCCCTCCCCCCCATTCCTCTCATCTCCCAGGAGCCTGCCTGTACCAGGGGAGCACGTATGCGGTAGGTACCCCCATCGCCTCCCATTTGCCATTTCTAATGTCACCTGTTAAAGCTGCAATCCGTCTTTTTTTTTTTTTACGCTCTAAAAAATATTACTTACCACCCAGGGATTTGAACCCCCGGGTCTCCCGCACAAGAGACCAAAAATATTACCACTCAGCCAATAGCAGTAGGCAACTGAAATTGGCCCCTATTATTGCCCTTGAGCTTCAGGCAGTACTACATGTCTAACAGTAAGATATCCTACCCGACACCAGGGTCTAAAGGAGACCACCTCCAACCACTGCTACATTTACTAGTTAATATTGTGTTAAACTCTTCCATACATATCGGTAATTCATAAAAAGATAAGTTCTGGATTGCAGCTTTAAAGTTTTAACACCGGATCACAACCCCAGTTCTGTGCCAGCCGAACGAATTATGATATAGCTGTCCATTTTGCAAAGCCTCGTGGGTATTATTCGCTCATGTATTATTCACAGGGGAGAGAGCATTATCAAAGTGGCGCGTCTGTACTCCGTTAGGTCTGAGGGCCTAAGTTATGCACCGCCGGGAATAGCCGATCCACAAGCTCACCAAGTGTCGCCGACGCGGCGCGTTGTGAGCTTGTCGGTCGGCTATTTCCGCCGGCGCGACACCGCCGTGCGACGGAATAGAGATCAGGCTTAACCCATTCAAGCCGGGAACGCATCTCTGTCATTTTAGATTTCGTTGGCTATTCAAAAATAGCAGATATTCAAGCTCATAGCCGAGTGCTGCGCTATGAGTTTGTAGATCTGCTATTGAATACATATATTTTTAAAGCGAACATTTTTAACTCATGTCTTTGCTTCTGGGGGATTCTATAAATGTCTTCTAAATCATAAAACAGTTTTTTGAAAAAACGTATGTTGCTATAATATCAGTGGTTCTCAAACTTTTTCATGTCAATGACCACCCAAAATGATATGTATTTGGCCGTGGAACCCCATCTCAAAATAATTTGTTCCAGGGACCCCCCAGAAATTGTAACATGAGTTAAAAATGTTCGCTTAAAAAAATCTATATTCCAAGATTTGCAAAGTTTCACGATCTTTCAAAATAGCAGATCTACAAGCTCATAGGACGGCACTCGGTGCCGTGCTATGAGCTTGTATATCTGCTATTTTTTAATAGCCAAAGGAATCTTAAAATGACACAGATGCGTTCCCGGTTTTAATGGATTATGGCGATGGTACAGGTTTGTTTCACGTTCCGCCGTTGGACTCAGGCGCATCTGAGAAGATAGATGTGTCTCATCAATAATGCATGGGGAGCTGTGCTGACTTTGTGAATGATAATGGAGTTGAGAGAAGGTGACGATGGAGGGACTGGTCCCCATAGTGCCACTACAGAGACCTGTGTATTCTGGTAGTGTTGTTGTTGACTCCCAGCCTCTCTGCCAGAGGGAAGGTTGTTGCATTTTAGACTCTCAAGTCTTATTCAACTCTTCCACAATACTCGAATGCTACAGAGAAGTATGTCGAGTCTGATGCCCATCGTTTAACAATGGACGCTGCTGTTTGGTTTGGGTTGCTATCGGTCGAACAACATTTTGCTGTGTTTTCAATGCAATGACTTTAAACATCTATTTATATATCCATCTGTCTATCTGTCTGTCTGTCTGTCTATCTAACTGTGCCTTGTAAATGTTGCGACAGGAAGCTGTCATCTGTTTGTCATTTCCGTTCACAAAAACACATTCTAAAATATATTTTTGCCAAGTAGTAAGCTAGATATACTTCGAGTAATTTGATTTATTTATTATTTACACTACTGCAAAGACGAAAGGGAAGTTGGGGGTAGGCACTTTATTTTTAAGCGCCTCTGATGTTTGGTCAAAGTGTTTGAAAATTGTGTTTTTTAGCCACTCTCAACCCTGGCATCCCTACTTTGGGCATGTAAAGGGGGTGTCACGATTCTCCAAATCCACAATTTGATTTGAAGGATTCAATTCAGTTTTCGATAATCTTTCTTACATCACACTGAAAAGTTATTCAATAATTCCTTTCACCTCCAGACTGCCAACTAAAAGCCAAAACAGCAGTAAAGTGCTTCTATTGGCCTGAAAAAAAAATCACATTTTGTTCACAGTTCCGACTCAAATATCGATGTTAGACCCTTGCAAACACACACATTCTGTCACAGCTTTAGTACACAAAGGTGGTCGGTTGGTGTTAGGGTTGGGGTTAGGGTTAGGTTTGAGAGAACACTACTGTTGTAAAGTGCTCTTCTGCCATGGAGTGGCTTTTCTTTTACGTAACTGCAGTGTGCACTTGTCACATCAAACAGCAGGTGTCATTCAAACTCCTGATGGACATTTGAGTTTCGATCACAGTCACAGAGTCACAGATTTCGATGTGATTTGATTTCTGTTCATTTTGATTGATGATTGACGTTTTCGATTTCAATCGATTTTTGTGACTCAAAATGTTCGAAAATAAATAGCAGACCTCCATGCTCACAATGCGTCACGATGCCATGCGTTGCGTTGTGAGCTTATAGATCGGCTATCGTTTCCAAAAATGGGGAAGATTTTCAAAACGTTTTGAAAATAGGGATTAAGTGGATAAAAGGTAGCCTTATACCTGCTCTTGAAAGAAAAACATATTTTCTGCCGGGTATTGGCCAGGATCCAGAATCACCACTTTAGGACGCGCTTGACTTTTACAATCTGAAGAGATCTAATCGATGTCGTTTCAATGTACATATCTACCCATGCGATGTTTCCAACATCCTGTTTGGCTCCAGGCGGTGGTAGACAAGATGTAGCCTACTTCCTTGGCACACGAAGCGACGCTTGTACACCAGTGATATTTGAAACTGTTACCAGCGTTGGCAGACTGAATTGCTATTTCTGAATTGCTATTTTCTTCTTCATACCTTGTATGCCGGCTGCATGGCTGTAACAACTTAATGGGGAAATGCAAAGTGACGGCACAAAATGGCTTTTTAAGTCGTGTTTTCTTTTGAAAACCCCACTTTTGTCTCCGGGAACATGTGGTAATGTCTCTTAAATGCCTTAAAGGTGCCTCTCAGGGGTGTAGTTAGTCGCCATGCCCAGGCACATACAGGCACACACACTCTAAATGGCAAATAATAACAAATTCCTGCTTCTGCGCTGCCGTGTTATCAGCGTAATTACAGTAGTATGGCTAAGTGTGGCATCCCCCCCCCATCCCCCTTGTACCCACCTCCCCTTTCCCATCATACACCACTGCCAGGAAACAGCAGTGGTGAAAGAATTACACAGATATATTTAAGCAAAAGTAGCCAGACCACAATGTAACAATACTCTGTTACAAGTAAAAGGCCTGCATTCAAAGGGCTTTACGTGCTTAATGCATGCTTTGTATTAATAATCTAAATATGCTAAGTACAATATTTGCCTCTGAGATGTAGTGGAGTAAATGTACAAAGAAACACTCAAGTGAAGTAAAGTAGTGTGGTACCTCAAAAAGTACAGTACTTGATGTGCTGTACTTGCCACCACTTGCCAGGGAACGGAGGGAACTCCGCTTGTTCCATTTTCCCAAACCCGTGAGTGCTCTTCAACGCTGGTCCCCCCTGCACTTTGAGGGCTCAGAGCTGCCATCAAAGCAGAAAATTGCAGGAACAAGGAAGCAAAGACCAAAATTTGTTGAGGTGGTGCTTTTAGTGGGGGTGGGTGGGTGGGAAGTAAGGGAGACGAGGCAGGTGAGAGGGGGCCCAGGGCGTGTTGGAACAGAGCTGAGACCAGGGGGCTCCTTCTTTCCTTGGAGTTCAAAGTGAAGAACCTGGAATGGGGGCAGGTTTTGAAACGCGTCTGGGCGACACACACACACACACACACACACACACACACACACACACACACACACACACACACACACACACACACACACACACACACACACACACACAGCAGATTGAATTGCGGGTCACATGTAGAAGAAGTCCTGACAGCTCCGACTCTAGTTTTATTTTGTGGTCTCACGGCAGTTTTTTTTGGCAAATATTGTACTTTTTTACTCCACATTATTATTACAAAGCATACATTAACCTGGCTATTCAAAAATAGCCAGTGGTATGTAATTGTAAGCTTGTAGATCTGCTATTTTTTTGACACATTTCGAAAATATAAAAAAAAAAAACCCTGACAGCTCTGAGTTTTATTCCGTGGTCTCTCTCTCCCGGCTGTTTTGCTGAGAGAGCAATAATCCAAAGGACAAAGAATAGGTTGTTCTCACATTTCTGTGTGAGACAAGAGAGAGACAGAGGGATTAGTGAGACCCCACTGACAGGAGAAACAGCACAGACCTCATTTGTATTTGTATTCAATATTTCTTTTTTGCCAGGGACCCCCAATACAAGATTTGTGTTGTTAAAATGCTTCAACAACATGCCAAATATTTAAGTTTTACGTTTTTTGATAATAGCAGATATACAAGCTTGCGATGTGTGTGTGTACTGTGTGTGCATGTGCCCCCCCCTGGAATCACCCCCCCAAGGACCCCTGGGGGACCCCACTTTGAGAACCAATGCTATAAAGAATGAACCACAGTTCGTTCGGTGCGTGTCGGTGTATGACTTTAAGAGATGCTGGTTGTCTGATGTTGGCACATGTTAACTAAATAATTGATGACTCAGCTGTCTCAGCTGAGCATGATGCGGGCGTGCATCCAGTCCAGTACAGTAGAGTACAGTAACAGCACAGTACAGTGTCTTGTGTAAATCACAGCGGACGCGGTACACATGGAGCAGGTCACATGGAGCAGACACCCTCGGGGTCAGACTCAGTCTTATCATCTCATGTTGTCGGGCCTCGCTGCTCCGCATCGTTTCCTTTTGCAAGGCTTTGATAAGCTCACTTCCCCTGTGAGCGGGAAGACGTGCATGAACGGCATGCAACGATGCAGCCATCCAGTCACCACCATGCGGCTTAATCACTTCAAACCATTAAGACCGGGAACGCATCTGTGTCATTTTTTTTGTATTTCTTTGGCTATCAAAAAATAGCAGATATACAAGCACTCGGTGCCGCGCTACGAGCTTGTAGATCTGCTATTTGTGACACATTTTGTGCAAATCTTTGAATATAATATATATTTTTTAAACAACATTTTTAACTCAAATCTTTGGGGGCTCCCTGGAACAACATATTTTGAGATGGGGGTCCGCGGCCAAATACATTTTATGGTCCCTGACATGAAAATGTTTGAGCACCACTGATATAGCAACTTTAGAAATAATTTTTAGAATCGGCCTCAGGTCGGCCTTAATGTGCTAAACCTGGCGTCCCTGTTGTGGGCATGTCATTATAGGCATAAATTAATAAATAATATTTATTAAATGACTTAGTTAAAAAATGTAACGAAAAATACATTTTACATATTATGTATAATTTAAATGTCGTTATTTGTTTTTAAGAGACAGTATTTTAATAAAAATATATAATTTTATTTAATAAACCGTTTATTATCAACAAAATAAAAATGTTCACAAACTGCAAAAAAAAGCTTATCTATGTACAGTATATATAGGGCATAACCCTAAGTGGTTCAACTGACCGCTTTGGGGGAGCTTGGGTTGCATTATTCCATGTGTCGCCCCTGGACATTTCATCAGCTCCAGACTTGTGGAGAATGGCATGACACGCCACACCGTCCCGATACGGAGATCCATCACACATGCTGCTACAGTAGCTCCACACGGAGCCAGCCATACATACCAACATGCAACGCCACGTCCAGATATATCACTCCTCGCACCTCAAGGCTCGAATTCCTGGCATTACATGTCACGGTCCCCCCTCCAGCAATCAAAATATAGGCCACCTCTCGGGAATAGCCGTACCAAAGACAGTGGGGCTGTAGTGTAGTGACACCCGGGGTTATTTATAAGGTTGCTTCAACAGCACTTACTACACGGAAATGACTGAAGCAGAGATATGCATTGTCTTGTATTACACACAGCGGGGCGAGTGGACTGCTAAGGAAAGTGTCACATAATCACATTCACATTGTATTACACTTGTAACAGCTGCAATCTGCAACGTATTTAAATGAGGGGGGGAGAGAGAGAGAGAGAGAGAGTAGACAGCAGAGTGAGAGAAGAGAACATACTGTAGTCTGTAGAACATACTGTAGTGTTCAGGTCACCACCCATCCATATTGTGTCTTGTCTTAAATTCACTATTGTTTTTTGGTCCCTTAAACTCCTCTCCTCTCCTCTCCTCTCCTCTCCTCTCCTCTCCTCTCTCCTATGCAAATGAGTTATTGGATATCTTTTAACCCTCTCTAACCCTAACTTATTTTAATGAATACATTGAAGAGAAGCAGGGAGCGGTTTGGGGCAGAAAGGTGTGTAGACCATTAGACGACACACCCTTTCCCTGCCGACTTGTCCCATGACGGCGTTGCGTCCCGGATATAGCCAATCTGAAAGCACAAAACGCGCTGCAGATGCAACGCTTTGTGTGCTTGTAGATCGGTTATGTTCGCCGTACCGTTGTACGACATGCACTTCAACCTATCTGCAGCGCATGCCGAGGCGGCAGACCATAATCAGATGCATCCATTTCCTATGTTGTCTTGCAGGGCTGTGGGCGGTGCCTGCAGGAGTGCTGCGTTTCTGGTGTGTAGTTTGTTTGACTTATGTTGGCTCACTGAAAGAAAACTACAAGCGAAATGGCTGCCAAGTGGGGCCAACGCGTGCTTCTGTCCTATTGGTTGGTGCCAGCCGCCAGGTCAAGGTTCACCGATGTTGAACGTGATACTTAAGTTGACACGCATCAGACTTCTCACGCTTCAGTGCCGGTGTCGACGCACCGCAACGGGTCTCTCTGCGCCTTTTCTCCTACAGTATGTAATTACAGTGAACGTGGAAGCTGACGCATGCACGTGACCGGGCCGTTATACAGACGTTGCTTCGGCACTATGGTGACCAAACGTCCATATGCCAGCTCAAAGCCTACACAACAAAGTCCCTTGTCCGTACTTTTTGTACAGAACAGTGACGCTGAATGATGGGGCAACATTACATCCTCGAACTGGCTATGTAAAAAGGGCTTTAAGAGTGAACAAAAACAATGAAGTTCACATTGGGACAGGCTGCCCTACATCCCCGACCGCAAGCGCTAGTCCAACTCCGGGAAAAAACTAGGCTTGTTAGCGCTACAAAGTACGAACCCCAAAGGCACATTTCTCCGTCCGCTCGCGGGGGAAACATTCATTTGTACGATCCGCAAAATGATGAATGTTTGCTGTCGGAATGAATGACAGTACCAAAACTAGAACGCGTTGTTTCCTTATCAGACTTTAACCTTTGAGAGTTGTTTCCCGCACTCTGTGTGCAACCCGCGATGATTGAAGTTCTGCACATAATTAAACGGGCTCCCGCCCTGCTGCTGATATCTAGAGAATAACGCCGTTGAGAGAAGCATTGTAGCGGAGGAGGACACATACAGAAATAGATCATTTGAAGGCTTGCCATTTGTGGCTGGAGCACTTGTGAATTATTAAGAGGTCTGAGGCTGTGAAGAACCTCCAGTCAAGATGCTTTTTTAAAGCCAAACGGCTTCTCTCGCAGATCTGGATTTTTTCCCCACACTGTACTTTTCAGCACACACAGACGCAGTTCTCCATTCAGAGTAGGGCCTGAACAATTCATTGAAAAATTGTTGAAATTGCAATATGAGCTGCTGCAATTTCCAAATCGCAGAAGCAGCAATTAATTGTATATATATATAATTTCTTTTTAGCTCACAGTCTATGATGTCAGTCACCCCTGATATCTTCCATGATCAAACTGAAGTTTAAAAAGTTAATTATTTCAAAAAATGTAAAACATTATGTGAAAAATGGGATTTACTTCCTTGGTCTCCGGGCAGTGGGCACAAGGAATTTTGCTGCAGTGATTTGTGAGATTAGCTGCGGGTGGACACACGCACACATAGAGACACACAGACAGCCACTCTTCTAGACAACTTGGCCAGTACAGTAAAAAAAAAAGACAGTTGACAGTATACAAACAGTATGTCACATTATAAGATGGATTTGGAACTACTCACTGTAACATATTGATAATCAATAACCATGCTGTACATGCGAGAGGTTTTGTTAATAGCAACCATGCAGACTTGAATAGAGATGTAAAGTTAGCTGTTCTAATACATTGTCTTGGTTAATATTGTCGGTGCAATAATCTCGTTGCTAAATGTTATAAAAGCCAAGATGTTCAGTAAACCCAAAAAATCCTCAGTGTCAATTCATCAATTTGTATCCATTTGGTTACGTTTGGTTGCATTAGATTTGTACACACTCGGTAGTTAAATGAACACTGAGGGTTTTATTGTGTGGAATAGTTAGTGTTTCAGAGAGTCCCATGGCTGAGTGGAGACGGCAGGATAAATAAGTGCTTGCCCTGCTTCCTGGAGTGGAACTAAGCCCCGTGCAGAGCAGACATACCAGCCTGCATGGAGGAAACCCAGTGTAGCGCTGCAAACCTTTGGCAAACACCCAGCCAATGGTGCAAAAAGTAGAAACACCACAATGTACAGTAGTTGCAATGTAGTTGGAAGTAAAAGTCCTGTGTTAAAACTTAACGTAAAAGTACAAAATGAATGGCATCAGAATACGCCTGCAGTACAATGGTGGTCAAATTGTATTGGAGCGAAGAAAAGTGGAGAAGATGTAAGAAGTATAAAGTATTTAAAAATGTAACTCTCAAAGTACCTCAAAATTGTACTTAATTAAGGACAGTACTTGGTAGTAAATTGTCTCTGTCGGGTGGAAACTGTAAAATGTAAAATGTCGGGTGAAATGTACAAAACTGTCACTTTTCAGGATTCAAATTCAAAAGTAGCGCTGCCTTTCGAGCTCGCAGTTCTGCTGCTTTCTGCCCGACAGCAACAAAATGTACTTAGTTTGACTTTCCACCGCCGCCTGCTCGGAGGGGAACACCAGCGCGGCAGCGCTTGCAACCTTTGGCAAACACCCGGGCCGCTAGGCTAATGGGCAAACAAATAAGCTAGCCATTCCAGCACTCATTAACCCATGGCATCCGCTTGGCGTCTTTGACAGTTTCATCTGTGACGGTTCCGGGGGAGGTCGCGGAACCTTTGTCTCTCAGTTCATTCTGCGTTGTTTGATTCCCGGACCCCCCTTTCCTTTGCCTCTGATCTGTAAACACGAGAATGGACCCCGCCGGAGCCCTTAAGTTTGCTTGCTTTTTTGTCTTTGCCTTAAGGCTGTAGAAGGTTACAAGTGTTTGGCCAACGCAGGGTAAATCTTAGCCAGGCCTTTGTTGGCCAGGAGATGTTTGTACACTCTAGTCTACTCAGTTGAATGCTGAATGTTAATGCTGCGGTCCAGTACGTATTTTAATGAATTATTTAATCCAATCCATGCCAGTGGTTTTCAAACGTTTTCATGTCAAGGACCCCCACATTGATTTTATTTGTTTTCCATAAAAGCAGTCTTGCGCACAGCTACAAAGGCGACAGGTGCGTAGGAGAAGACCAAACGAGGGCCCAAATGTAAGAAAAAATTTAACCCTAACCCTAACCTGTGTGTGGGAGTTCTTTCTTACGATTCATCAAATGCAAGCAAAAATATATGAATGGGAATAACATTAAATTAAATTAAACATTACATCTGATGAAGGTCTGTTAGACTGAAACATTGTTATTCCCATTAAGTATTTTTTGATGACAGTGTGCGGGTGTTTTTTCTTTCTTCAAGATTTTTCCAAAATATAAATAAATTGCGTTGTGAGCTTGTAGATCTGCTATTGTCACTAGGATATATATATATATATATATATATATATATATATATATATACACATACACATATAGTCTATATAATGTATTTATAATAATCGTTCATTAATCATAATCGAGGCAAGATGTGTTCATTTCCCAGGCCTCTCACAGCCTATTCTCCCTCCTGCCGTCGGGGAAACGATAGTACCGAAGCATCCGTGCCAGAACGGCAAGGCTGCGAAACAGCTCCTTTCCCCAGGCAGTCAGACTGCTGAACTCTCCGAGGGAACAGCCTGCCCTCTCTCATTAAACCCCCCCCCCTCCACTAGGCATTAGATTAACTCTGAATATGCATTTTTATTACACAGCAGTTTTATGCTCTGACACTTGAGAATTGCACTATTCTTGAATTCATTGTCTCGTCCGAGGAGAAACACAATCGTTTACTTCACAAACTGGACGTTTCACTTCCTCCAGAGTTTGAACCGTTTTGCGAAAAAAAAACACCCTCATTTCTGACACGACCACAGCCAGCCACAGGCTCCCGGCTCCAGTCAGACATGGTAGTTGTTGTAATTTACTAATCCTATGTTATGATCCCATAAGCCCTCCTGTACCGCGGTGGTGACTGGTCGTTCAGGCGGATTTATCCCTCTCTTGCCGCGAGCTCGGAGAACAAGATGACAACTAGGCAGTGTCACACACCACATGCTCTGAAGGTTGTTAAAGGTAGTGTAAGTGATGTTATTGCGCCTGTCATTGGTGGGCAGGTTTCTAAAACTGTCCACAGCCCTCCTTTGAAACACACAGAGCCGTTAGAATGGTGCCAGACATCTTATAATGAGCATTAGTGAGGACCAATGGGCTCTATGCACAGCAGCCATATTGGAAATAAATTGTGCCTCTTCTTCCTTACTTCCTTCACAGGTCTTACTCATTATACTAATGAAGGCTCTGTTCCATTCTGGTCAAACAGAGTCAGGGTGCTGATGTTGTGCATGTTGGCTCACTGGAAACACTCAGTGGGTCTCAAGGTGTGGTCCAGGGACCCTCATGGTTCCTTGAGGGGGTTCCAAACGGCACCTTAAGGGTGTGTGACTCTGAGAGTGTACGAATGGAACATTTGGTTCCATTCGTACACTCTCAGAGTTATGAAGGTTAAAAAAAAAACGAGATAAAAAAAAAAAACGTTTGAGAACCACTGTGCTACACTAAATGGAACAGAGCCTTAATTATTATAATTAGTAACACCTGTGAAGGAATTATGGAATAGGCCCAATTTCTTTCCAATGATATGGCTGCTGTGCATAGAGCCTATTTCTATATAGGAAGATAAGCTTGAGAATGGGTGAAGTGCTCCTTCGAGAGAGGGTTTAAAATGCAGCCTGGCGCCCATCATGGCCTTCTCTCTGCAGACATCATCACCTTCCTGTCAGACACATTGATTCATGTCCCAACATGGCGGCTGCTCCCTCCCTGGCTGGAGTCTGTCTCCTCTCTTTTTTAGGAGGCAGAAGGTGGAGTTGTGTCCATGCATCCCCCAGTCTGCTTGTGTCTATATGTCCATGTTATTGATGCATCAGGTTCAGGAAGGAAGCCCAGTTCTGTCTGTTGAGGTCAACGGTTCACACAGCCCTAATCTGTCATAATCAGTGGTGGAAGAAGTACTCAGATTCTTTTTTTTGGGCAATGGCATGAAAATACTCTTGAAGTACCCAAAGTAAAAGTGCTCATTATGCACAATGCCCATTTTCAAATTATTATTATTATTATTAGATTTTTGATTTTTTGGGAAAATATATTTTGATTTTTTTTCAAAATATGTTTTAAGGGATAAAGAATGGTAGCTTGTAGATCTACTATTTAATAGTAGATCTACAAGCTAACATTTTTTCGTGACACATTATGGTGATATACTGTATAGGATATATATACAGTATGTGCAGGATAAGTGTAGGATATATTCCGAATGTCTGTATTGCAGCCAAAAAGAATACAAATGATTGTGATTGTAAATGGCTTAGATTTTAATCATCACTGGAGTGCCAGTAGGTGCCTTCATTTAGCGCCTTTATCCAAAGCGCTTTACAACGTGCATTGCATTCACCCATTCACACACACACAATCACACACCAATGGCAGAGGAAACCATGCAAGGCACCAACCTGCTCATCCGGAGCAGTTTAGGGGTTCTTGCTCGAGCACACTTGCTCGACACTAACCCAGGGGGAGCGGCGGATCAAACGCCGGAACCTTCCGTTTCCCAAGCGGCCGCTCTACCTCCTGAGCCACTGCCGCCCCCATTAGTGCCTTTACCATGAAGAGATAGTGGAATCAGGGGCCCTGAGGGGCCTCTCTTGACTCTGAGAGTGTACATAAGGGACCATTTTGGTTCCATTTGCACGCTCGACATTGAATTAATACTGGGGATTTTACTGTGTGGAGAGATAAGGCCGCCGATGACAGACAGCAGAGACGAAACGTCTGCCTGTGAACCAGACCCAACCTGTCCCATGACTTCATTTTACCTTCTTACCTTTCCACTTCGCTTTCATCAGCGAATGCAAACCGTTTTCCAAAGCCCCTGTTTCGACCTCACAGGAGGCAGGTATTAATCTATCAAACAATTCCGCCCGGTAATAAATAGATCCCTGGGTACATCTCTTTGCTCCCATGCAAGGCATGCCCGACAGGAAACAAAGGGGGAAAAAAAGATAGAAAGTGTTTGCTCCATTTGTGGGTGTCGCCATGTGCGTTCTGAACTCCCGATGGTCTTTGTAAGAACATGCCTCGACTTATTTTATTACAGGCTTTCTGTGAGACAGAACAAAGGCCCCCCCCCGCTCCCTCCGTGCTCTCCCTTTGTCTTGCCCCCGTCAGAGGAATGCCATTCAACAATAATGGGAGATGTGAACTCGTTTAAAGTCCAAGTGCTGGTTTTAACCTGCAGGTGAAAATGAAGTTGTTTAACCCCCAGCCCGGCAAATGTGTGATGGAACGGTTTTGTTGGAGTTTATGCTTTGAAGTGATCGGTTTAATTTGAAACCGGTGACCGGTACGTTTCCGTTCATTTCCTGAGAGCAGGAGAGGAAACATTCTGTTAATATAAAAACGTCTCTTTTGGGAGTGGGAGAGAATGAAAGATAGACTGAGTGATGTGAAATCTTCAGGCTTCTTTTAAAGGTGCTATAAGTGATATTTATTTTTCTTCAAATAAGTGTGAAGTAGCTGTATTCCAATAGTAATCATTGCTATATAGTGTTTGATCGGTGAAAGGGTCTCTCCAGCTCTTTAATAAACAGAAAATAAATGTTTAATTGTATCCAATCGGGAGAGCGAAAGCTCTTACAGGATACAGGATAAACAGGTGAAATTGGAAGTGATGAAACAAACAACAAACAAACAAACAGATCTGCTCAGTTGGAACCGGAACTCTCTATAAAATGATTAAATTATCTTCTCATGGTTCTGATTTGTTGAAATTGATTTTCTGTTTGCTAGAGAGCTGGAGAAAAAAGTTTTCTTTTTTATGAAATAAATTAAATAAATCACTTAACACCACCTTCAACTCGGTGTAAAAGAAGATAAATGACATGCAGTGTTTACCTTACCAGTCACGCTTTTGTACCCAGCCACTGGACTCTGTAGTCTGGCTGATCATTATGAGGTATAAGACGAGTCCAATTCGTGGGATGGTCCCTCAAGACAAATTTCTTGAATTCCATTAGGTGCTGTAATGAGTAAACTCAAATGTTGTCCCGGGCGCTTTTTAGTGGCCCACCATGCAAGCAGCCAATAGGCTCTATGCACAGCAGTCATATTGGGAATGAATTGGGCCCCTTCCTTACTTCCTTCACGGGTGTTACCAATGATACTAGTGGTTGTATTATTTTCAAGGACCCCCATAACTCTGAGAGTGTACAAATGGAACCAAATGGACCCTTACGGGTCCATTTGGTTCCATTTGTACACTCTCAGAGTTACACACCCACCATAAGGGGCCATTTGGGAACCAAAATGGAGTGTTTCTAGTGAGCCAACATGCACAATATCAGCACCCTGACCAGAATGGAACAGAGCCTTCATTAGTATCATTGGTAACACCTGTGAAGGAAGTTAGAAAATACCCAATTTCTGTCCAATATGGCTGCTGTGCATAGAGCCTATTGTTGTGTTGTCTTGTCCATCAGATAACGACAGCCTCCCGCATTTTACACAAAGGGCCACTTTATTTCTATCCCCGGCTCCCCTTGGGTGAGTGTCGAAGTGTCCTTGAGCAAGACACTGAGCTCCTAACTGCTCCTGATGAGCTGGTCGATACCATGCATGGTGTGTGAATGTGTGTGTGTTGTTGTTGTTGTTGTTGCTGCTGTTGTTATTATTTCTTGTGGAACTTGACACCACAGACCGACATTTTGACAAATTGTGACAAATAAAACCCTCTTCAATCTCTTCAATGTAACGGTTATTGTAAAGCGCTTTATGGATAAAGGCAAAGTGGCCAGGTCTGTCTGTCTGTCTGTCTGTCTGTCTGTCTGTCTGTCTGTCTGTCTGTCTGTCTGTCTGCCTGCCTGCCTGCCTGCCTCATCCATCTATAAATGCACCATTTATCATTTCCAGGCGTCCTCTTTTACACCGCGCTAGTGACAGCGTGCGCTTGTTGTGTGTGAGGACGTCAAGCAGTAAATCATACGTTTCCTTTGCCTCTCTGTAAACGGGCATGTTGTCGCGTCAGTCAAACACCCGACATTGACGGGCTGAGAATGACAGCCTGCGAGCCTTTCATAACGAAACCTCTCTGTCTCTCTCTGTGTGTGTGTGTGTGTGTGTGTGTGTTGGGGGGGGGGGGGGGGGGGTTCTGTCTGAATACTAGTCTTTGAACCCGAACGTGTAATTGAAATACGTTTCTCACCATCTGCCGCTGTGAGACGACAGCATAAGTAGTTTGCTCTTCTAACTCGTGGATGGAAAAACCTCAAACGATTTCGTTTCAATCAGACCTTGGGGGAAACACTCCCCAATCTTATGCTCATCATGCTGTTTATTATAATGGGCTGAAATCACATTTTTCTGTGTCCCAGTGTTTCTCCTTTTTTTTTAATGTTTAGTCTTACGGCAGTGAGCTTGCAGATCGGCTATTTTTGGAATTCAGGCTTAAGGAGTCAGCTGTCCTTTTCAGTTGACCCCCTGACCACCACCTAGTGGGGTTTTGACACTTGTGTCTGTGTTGGGGTTGTCCTGCGTTCATTGTGGACCCCCTCCCCCCCATTGATGTGACGCCATGTGGGGGGTCTTTTTTACTGCCAGCCTGACTGACAGGGCAAGGGAAGCTGGGAGGAGAGACACAAAAGGGTGACGAGTTGAACTGCAGGGATCGTGCACTGTAACATTCTCAGTGTTGGCTTAACTCAAGAGTGTAACATTGTTGAAGTGTCCTTAATAGTATCAACGTAAAAGTGTTTTTGAATAGACAATGTATGAAATAGGTCTTAATTGGTTAATGTAGTGTTTCATAATAGTCATCTAAAATCGGCAAAGTAACTTAGTAGTATAAAGTATTGACAAATTGTAAAAATTGTAAAAAGTACCTCAGCATTGTCCTTAAGTTAAGTACTTGAGAAAATATTGTCAGCCTATGTCCAAAAACCCAAACTGTACATTTTCAGGACTCAAATAAAAAAATATTTGGAATATATTTGTTTATAATAAATCTCAAGTTTGCGTATCTGTTTGTGTATCTGCTACTTTTGATGCTTTTGTGTGACGCTGTAGTATGATGAAGTAGGGCGTTCATTTACGAAAAAACACACTAAGTTAAAATATGGAGATAAAGAGGTTTCTGGCCGACAGCAACCATATCCTTTCCACCATTGGGAAAGAGTACAATAAAGTACAGTAGACACACACACACACAGCACTTAAGACAGCACCAGGGGGAACGTTTTAAGACACGCTTCCATTCCGTTTTCTTGTTCCTGTGAAATGTTCGCACGCCGGAGACAATTTGATGCTACTCTCGTTCAAGCTCCGCAAAGTGTTTAGAGAGCTCATTATATTTCAGAATTTTGGTGGAATTTGCTGCCGGGTGCACTTTCTCTCTGTTGGAAGCGCTCGGTTAGGTGGGGGGGGGGGGTCATGTAGCAGGAGGTTGGAGGAATAACGAGGAGAGTGTCGGTCCTCTGGTCTCCTGAATGTGCGTATGTCGTTCTCGAGACATGTCATTTTGGTTCACTCAACGTCCTGCGTGTTCGCAAGGTTTTACAACAAATACATGATGTTTTTTAACAGCTTTCAACCTGGTGTCCATATTTTAGGCATGTCATTATGTGTAGGTGCGGAATTCATTGCATTTTTCTACAAGCTTAGTAGATTGGCTATTTTCACTGCGCGACACCACTATACAACAATTAGTATAACATAGGGCTCAGGCAGTGACCGCCAACACAGAGGCCTCGAGGCCCGCCCGAGCAAACCGAAGGCCTGGCGCGTCGACGGGTCGGCAAGCCATGGTGGACGGAACAGGTTATCGCGTGAATTTTCACGTGCGCTCCATTATTTCGTAGTATTCTGTGAGACGAGAGAGAAGGACGTGAACCAAAAAACGAGGCTCCCTCCCCATCAGTCACAGCGATGGGGCCGTGGGTTTTAAGTGCTTTTTGACTTGGGAACCGCGGGCGAGGCCACGCCACTGCGTTTGTGTGTTAGATTATAAGATTAATGATCGCAGGAGCGATCCAGTCTGCAAGGGAATAGTGTGTGTGTGTGTGTTTGTGTGTTTGTGTGTGCGTGAGGAGGGGGGGGGGGGGGGGGGGTTCTGCGAAATCATGTTTCCGTTCAGTCAACCACATCCACATCGGAGTCTCGGGGCCCGCCGCGTCGAGCCACAACACTGAGCAGCAGGCTGGCAGGCGAGACGTGGAACTCTCTCCACACAAGACAAGATGCCGAATCATGCCTGCGTGTTGGCTCCGCTACAGCATGTCAGACAACAGGACGCTAGCCTCTAGCCTGCCAGTAATTGCATGCTATTATTATTATTGTACCCCCGAGCTTATTGGTGTGGCATCTTAACATCCTGCTCAGGCACACACACACACACACACACACACACACACACACACACACACACACACACACACACACACACTTGTCTCGCTCCCGCTATATTCTTTTAGGACCCAAAACTTTACATCTAACTTTCATGAGAGGTCCTGAGACGGCCCGCCCGAGGGCCAAAGCTCACCGCAGAGCCCTTCATGCATAATGCAACGAGACGATGTGCACGGGCGCTCCGACATTATTTGTTCCTGTCAGGGCGACACCGTGGAGCATAATACAGCCGTCAGCTGATGGAAAGGAACCAATTAAATGTTCTCGAGTACAATTTTAAGGTACTTTTACTTTACTTGACTATTTGCATTCGTCAATACATTATACTTCTACTCCACCACATCTCAGAGGCAAATATTGCACCTTGTACTCCACTACAATTAAGTTACGTGTTACTTATACAAGTACAATAACAGACTTTCTACATTGTGGTGTTGCTACTTTTACTTAAGTAAAACAAAGAGGAGTACTTCTTCCACCTCTGGCAGCCGTTTGTTGGAAACATAACTCTCGTTAAAGGTTTTGCCAGTTTATGATGTCAGAGGGGGCGAAGCAGTAAAAGTTACAGGGTGCCTATTGACAAGGGAAACCGTTTTTATAGTACAGGTGATATCACTGTAGTGTGGCCTTAAGTGTTAAGACGTTAACCTCTCATTGAAGTGGGGAGGTATTATGATGACCTCACTGTCCATTATTTTACATTTCCAGTTTCCAGTCTACTCGCTCTGTGTCTCAGAAGGAGGGCTGTGTGGACAGTTCAGAAACCTTACTCTGATGACATCATCGAAGGGGAGTCCAAGCTAATATAAAACACAGCCTTTCTCTTCTTGGAAAGTTAGTACAGTGAAATAGAAGCCGTTGTACTTGCATGAAAAATAATAATAATATTGTTTGAAATCTTGTTTCAAATTACCACCGATTATGTCATTGGAGGAAACCGATGATGTCATTGGAGTTACAGTAAGGTTTCTGAACTGTCCACACAGCCCACCTCGGAGAAACAGAGCAAGTAGACAGAAATGGTGCCATCTTATAATGGACATCAGTGAGGATCAATTATACAAAGTTAAGGTTGAAAATGGATGAAGTGCTCCTTTAACACCCTGAAAAAAAGCATCATATTAAAGGACCATTTCACTAATGCATGTGAACTTCTTTGCAAGCCAGTTTACTTTGTCATCTTGTGTTCCACAGTTATCTGCTGTTCATTGGATTTGTTTCGGTAGGGGTGGGTATATAAGGTGACCATATTGTCAAACCCCCAAACCGGGACCCTTAAAGGCATAGTATGTAACTTTGCCCTGTGTTTACGTAACAAAACAATAAAAAAAAAATATGCCCATCATTTCCCTCTACACCAGCAGTTATCAGCCACTGGAGTAGTGTTGTTTTGTCATGTAAACACAGGTCAAAGTTACATGCTATGCCTTTAAAGGGATAGTTCACCCAAAACATTTCTGTTTTCCTATCGATTAGTCACCCCATGGAGACTTGAATTCATAGATATTTTTTTAGTTTTTTGTCACATTCCTAAGCCAATAATTTGATGACCAGCGGACCGGTAGGCCGCGTTTCCGGTAGGAGACACAAAGGACTCTTTGTGCCGATTATCAAATTATTGGCTTAGGAATGCGACAAAAACTAAAAGAATATATATGAATTCAAGTCCCCATGGGGTGACTAATCAATAGAAAAAAAGTTATTTTGGGGGTGAACTATCCCTTTAAATGAACAGCATACCGTATTGCACATGTATGCACACGTATGACGTGTGTTTTCATCAGGATGGGGGACAATTATGTTAGCGCTTAGCACACGTACTGACTGCACCTTTCAACGCCATGGCTGGTTAGATAATGAGTCTGACAGAACATGTTTTAGTTTCCTTTTGCTTATTGTTTTGCTCTGAGCTCACCCTGAAGCTAAAGGTTTTAAATAAACCCTTAGAAAGGGCAGTAAACTCTGTTGCTGGTGGTTCTTGGTAGAGGGGAGTCCCCTTTACTCAGGTTGTGCACAGGGTTTCCCCTATGCTGTACTTCTAGGCCGGGTCCTAACTTGAATCGTTTGCCCACATCCTGTAGTGCTTTGTTTGCAACTGCATTTCTAAAAAAACAATAAAATAAAGAAACGTAAGGAACATTTTATTTGATATTTAACTGAAATATATTTAAAGCTGCATTCCAGAACTTATTTTAATGAATAAAAGCGATACCGCGAAAACAGAAGTATTTGTTTGCATTAGCTTTCCCCCCCCCCATATATTTTCATAATAAAAAAGTGCCATGTATCGTATCGATATCTTGAGCCCAATATCGTGTATCGCATCGTGAAATTAGCACACAATTAGAAATCGGCACACCCCTAGTAAAAATGGTAAATGATACATGTTTATAAGTGTTTTACAATGTACATTAACCCAATAATGGCCGAGGAAACCATGCAAGGCACCAAGGCCAATGCTTTTGTACCCTTATCCATAAGTAATATTTTGAATACAGGCCTTTTACTTTACTTGAGTACCTCTTCCAACACTGCCCTCTCCTCTGCTTTTAACCCTTTAAGACCGGGAAGGGAACGCATCGGTGTCATTTTAAGATTTCTTTGGCTATTCAAAAATAGCAGATCTACAAGCTCATAGTGTGGCACCGAGTGCTGCGCTATGAGCTTGAAGATCAATTTTTTTGAAAGAAATCGTGAAAATGTGTGCAAATCTTATATACATTTTAACTCAAATCTTTGCTTCTAAAAAGGATTTAGAAGATACTTTTAGAATCCCCAGAAGCAAAAAAATTTGTTAAAAATGTTCACGATTAAAAAAAAAATTGCAGCTAGCTCATAGCATGAGCTTGTAGATCTGCTATTTTTGAATAGCCCAAAGAAATCTTAACACAAATGATGCTTTCCCGGTCTTAATGGGTTAAAGCAGTGCTGCAGCTATCGTCCCACGTGGATTGAATGGCGCCGTTGTCCATCATCATCGCTAACCTGAATAATGCATCGTGTGGTCTGTTCTCTGCACCGCTCAACACAGACAAACGTTTGAGCACATGGTCACTGACGGGCAGAAACCTCCTATCTCCATATTTCAACTTTGTATGTTTTTTTTTGGGTGAATTAATGCCTTACTTCGTCGTACCACAGTCTCACACAAAAGTAGCAAACATAGCCGAGCTTACAGATCGGCACACAGGGTTATTTCTCAACAACTACCGGTGCGGCGACAATTATCCCGCTTATTACACAGCTACTTAATAAATACATTAATACATTGACCCAAAAGTAACAACAAAGCGAAGTATGTCCTTGCTTGCAGTAATGAAAGTATTCATTGTATTCATTCAAATGTTGCGCTGGCTAATAAAATCAAGTAGGCTAGCGCAGGTTGATGTGAGCAGGTGCTCTGAGTCTTTGATTATTAGACTGTTATAGAGCTCATCGGTCATTATCCAGAAATAACACACCACTGAATTCAGCCATTGACCAATCAGAATCAAGTTTTCAATAAAATATAGTAAAATAATATAATAACTACATTGAAACCATTGGAACACATGGTTATATTTTTCTCATTATCTGTAAAGTTAATGGTTTTGGACGTACAAGGTTTCCACCCGACAGACACGCCATGCCGTCGCTCTCAGAGAGCAGTGGAATGAACCTCAGAGCCGTGTTGTTGTACACTAATCGGTTTGTGTGGATCTCGGGATCCCCATGGGAACGGTGCACAGCGCCGAATCTCTGCATGCATGTACGTCTGTAATCCACGTATCTCGAGAACCGTTTGACCGACCGACCGACCGACAAATCCGGCACACGCGTCACAGACGACCCGAGGGGGTGCAGTGCCCGGCGTCGAGTTGGTCGGATAGGCGGTTGTCCAGAAACGCCAGAAAAGGCTCTGGCCGTGGCCCAAATGAGCCAATTGATTGCCATATGGCAACCCCAGCCTAAGCTTGATTTGGCAAATTCCCTACACCTGTCGAATCCCTGAGTCAGTCCACTTTCTACAGTCAGTTTTCACTCTTCAGACATTTTCCTCACATTCTCCACAGACATTTACCACTGCACAAGGACTTTCCAGAACCGCCGATTCCCCCAATATGCCCATATAAGGGCATGATAAGGTACAAGGACAGACAGATATAGAGATCTCCATATATGGGCATAAGATCTTCCTTCTTCTGAGGAAGAGGGAAGAGCAGAGACGCTCAAAACCTCACCTCGGTGGTAATTAAACACAAACACTGTGGGAGCATGAGCCAGTTGTGTGAACTGACTATATTTCTATAATAAACTTAAGAACATGCTGTGTGACACTGCCCTGTTGGCATCTAGTCCTCCTAGGTCGTGGCTTTGCCCTCAGAGGGGGTAATTCAACTGAATGACTGGCCACCACCTCGCTAGAAGATAGCTCTCAGCATCACAACAGAGGTCCTCTTCATTCGCAACACACTGTTTATTGCTGTAAAACATTGTTTAGTGCAATATCGCAACACTGTTTACTGCAATAAACATAGGGAGCAAACAACTCTATCGTTATTTTCATGCATATATTTTGTTGGTCCTGCACCTGATCACCAGAGTGGATGTGCATGCTCTTAAGTTTATTTACTAACCGTTTTTGACTGTGTCCTCCCTGAGGACTGTACTTCATATCTCTGAATAGCAAATCTCTGCAAAAAAAAGAAAGAAAAAAAAACGCCATGTGAGCTTGTAAATCGTCTGTTTTGGGATTTTTGGATAAGATATGGTTGTGTGACAAAGTCTCAAGAAGCTAAACTTGTTTGGGAGCTATTAATCCACTGTGCGAATAGTTGAACTTTTCTATGTTCTCTGCCCTGTTATCCAGCACTTGACCTAACACAGGTGTACACAATTTCCTCGTTGAACTAAGTCTCAAATTAGCTTCAACTTGAAAGTTTGGTGTGTTGGAACACCCAGGTCCATGTGGATGATCTTTGCCCCCCCCCCCCCCCCCCCCCTCCCCCCCTCCCCTCCCCTCCTCCTCCTCTAAGGGACAGACCCTTTGTTGTGAGGAATGTTCTTGTTCTTTGAGCAGAACGTCTTCTTCTGACCTATAAGGTCTGTGCCAGCAGACTGCTGCAAGGACGGCTCAGCACTCCTCCTGTGAACGCTGATGATGATAACGTGCCGCAGGCAGGCAGGCAGGCAGGCAGGCAGGCAGGCAGACAGACAGACAGACAGACAGACAGACAGACAGACAGACAGACAGACAGACAGACAGACAGACAGGCAGGCAGGCAGGCAGGCAGGCAGGCAGGCAGGCAGGCAGGCAGGCAGGCAGACAGACAGACAGACAGACAGACAGACAGACAGACAGACAGACAGACAGACAGACAGACAGACACACACGGATGGATGAGGAGACAGACAGACAGACAGACAGACAGACAGACAGACAGACAGACAGACAGACAGACAGACAGACAGACACACACGGATGGATGAGGAGACAGACAAACAGTGGTGTAAAGTAACTAAGCACATGTACTCAAGTACTGTACTTAAGTACAATTTTGAGGTATTTTTTTTAACTTTACTGGAGTATTTCCACTTTTCAGTTCTTTTACTTCTACTCCACTGCATCTCAGAGACAAATATTGTATTTTTACTCCACTACAATTATTTGAAAACTTTAGTTACAGTGCTAGTTACTTTGCAATTATCAATTATTATATTATAAAACATTAACCACTTGAGCCCTATTGTATTTTATACATAGGCTATTTGAAAATAGCCGATCTACAAGCTCGCATCGCAACGCGCTGTGAGCTTGTAGACCGTCTATTTTCAAACATTTTAGTACTTTTACTTTTGGTACTTAAAGTACATTTTGATACCAATGCTTTTGTTCTTTTACTCAAGTACATTTTTAATTCCGAACTTTTACTTGTAACAGAGTATTTCTATATTGCAGTATTGATACTTTTACTTAAGTAAAATATCTTAGTACTTTTTCCACCACTGCAGACAAATAGATAGACAAGGGGACAGACAGACACAGCAGACAGACGAATGGACAGACAACTCCAATCTCAGCCCCCTCTAACACACCCTCAATCCTTCCAGCTCGTCAATACGGCGGTGCACACAGCTGTAATTAGTCTTTACGGTGTTCCGGTATGTCTAAAATATAATGTCAGGCATGGCTGATAGGCACAGGTAACATCTGGACCTCTGCAGCGCCGCTCAAACGTTGCAACGGCCCCCACTGTAATTTGTCAGAGAACAGGCAGTAAAAAAGAGAGGAGTGGAGTGGGGGCACAGCCTGCGAAAAAAAATAAAACAGAAGAGGTTTGGCCTCTCCTTATCTGTCATTAGCGCACAGCCGCACACACACACATCTCTTTCATTTCCCTGGTATGCATGCGTGCGCGTGTGCGTGCGCGTGTGCGTGCGCGTGTGCGTGTGCGTGTTTACGTGTGTGTGTATGTGTGTGCACACACTTGTGTGTGTGTGTGTGTGTGTGTGTGTGTGTGTGTGTGTGTGTGTGTGTGTGCGCGCATGCGTGCATGTGTGTGCGCACGTGTGTGCGTGTTTAAGTGCGTGTGTATGTGCGTGCGCGCACTCGCGTGTGTGTCTCTATGTCTTTGAGTGTGTGTGTGTGTGTGTGTGTGTGTGTGTGTGTGAGTGTGCGTGTGCGTGCGCGTGCGTATACGCGAGTGTGTGTGTGTATTTGAATGTGTGTGTGTGTCAGTGTGTGTGTGTAAAAGTATAGGTCTGCTGTAACACAGTGGGTCTGTTATACCGTGTTAACAGTGCTGCTTCAGTGCCTCACTTTTGACGCCGGCCCAAATAGTTAAATACAAAAAGAAATGATTTTTTTTTTTTATATAGATTCTACTGCATCGGGGGTTAACCGCTTTCACCCTGGGGTCCTTATTTTGTCAACTATAATATGCACTATCTGTTGTAAGACGAGGTATAAAGGGATTTCTAACCGCATGAACACTAGCATCCCCATTCCGGGACCATAATTCAGCGTAAATAGCCGATCTACTTCTGAGCTTGTAGATCGGCTATTTCCCGCTGAAGAGATTCGGTGTAGAGGGAAATACTAGCGTACTGTACCTACAGAGCCCTGGGGGACTCCAGCCAACTAAGTATATAGAGGTTTATTAAGGGGTTAAGGGAGTTGAAACACCTGGTTTCCCACTACAGATCGTTTTCAGAGCGCTCGGATCAATGCCGGGGAGCTGATCGATCGGAGCTGATAATAGCCTGTACAAGAGGCTCTGCTCCTAATGAGCAGCTTACAGCGTTCAGCAACAACAGAGCAGAGCAGCAAGCATGCATGCAGCAGCATCAGTGTCCTCATGCTGACTTTGGTCTTGTGTCTATGAATAGGAGAAACAAGAGCCCGATCATAGCCGTCATTATCTCTGTCTGATGCCGCGGCTATACCGGTACGGAGAGAGACACCACTTAAATGACCCTCACTATTCTGAGCCCTCATACTAACACACCGCTTCTTTATTTACACCGGAGCCGGCGTGGAGCAGCCCTTTTGGAGACATGATGAAAACATGGCGCGGATCGATTTATGCTTCTTTTTTTAAGAGCCCGTAGAACTGCTTCAACTTTATTATCGCATCCCAGGGTTACAGGTATAAAGAAGTGGGTGAAATTATTTTTTGTACTTTGTAAGCTCCCATGATTTCTACTTTTCAGGAAAGGGAAAGAAAGAAAGAACAAGGTCAGATATTCAAATATTATTTTCTTTTTTTAAAAAATATGTTTTTGGTGTCTTTTCTGCCTTTATTGGATAGTACAGTGAACAGTGACAGGAAACAGAGAGAGAGAGAGAGACAGGGAGTAAAGTAAACGCAGTAAAGGCTATCGGGCTTGGGAATCGAACCCGCGACTCGCTGTCAGGCCGCAATAGAGCCTACATGTGGTATCTGCTTAACCGCTAGGCCACCGGCGCCACTGTTCAAGTACTCTTGATATGAGTGGAGTCAAGTACATATACAGGCAGGTCAGATATTCCAGATATTCCTGACATAGAAGTTTGTTGATGTTTTTTTTGCGTTACACCATAGACATAAAGGCCTTGCTGCCAGGGCCCTTAAAATCATACTGAGTAACATTTACTTATGATACACGTTGGCAAAATCTTCACTGGTACAGAATGTTTTGCACAATAACCATTCCACATAAATTATTATTTTTTAAAGTAATTTCCCCATCTTTTCTTGCCTTTATTGATGGCTACAGAGAGACAGGAACAGGGAGAAAGCGTTGTGACATGCAGCAAAGGTCCACCAAGCCCGGGTATTGAACCAGGGAACTCGCTGTTAGGCATCAGAGCCTATGCGGTACACACACCTTAACCACCGGGCTATCGGTGCCCGGTGCCCCATAAAAGCCGATCTACAAGCTCACAACGCAGCACGTGGATCATAAATTAGGGCATTATAGTCTGTAATGTATTTTCCACACAGATTCAGCTGACACCATTATTCTCCTCTACTGGTTTGTTTACCTTTTAGTTCTGCTTTTAGCCTTTATTGCTGTATTTGCTGTATTATTATGGTAACCCTGTTTTTAATGCACATCTGAGGTTTTGTTTTTTGCCTGCAAAGCACTTCCTATGTAATTATTGGGGATAGACACCCTCGTTCTCGGCTGATGCTGACAATAATCCACTCCGACCTACTTATAATTATTATCACCTTATGCTTATATATGATACACAGGCTACATAACAAAATCCTTTGTATTACGTATGGTATACAGTACACAAACGGTACACAGTGCCCAGATTACACAGATTAGCTACAGTCTAAGTTGAGTAAGAACATATTAGCATTAATGGAAGCACAAACAGTGGGCTTTGTGTGTTACTGTTTACATTGTGTTCAACTAGTTCAAACTGTGAACCCAAAGAAAGGGGATTTAAACAGTTCTCATTGGCTGGATCAGCTGTTCAGCAAACTGATTAGTCTGGAGCTGTAAAACCCAACACGCACGCACACACACACACGCGCGCGCGCGCGCACGCGCGCGCACACACACACACACACACACACACACACACACACACACACACACACACACACACACACACACACACACACACACACACACACACACACACACACACACACACACACACACCGGACGGTGACCCTTTTCCAAAAGCCTGTGTCCACATCCAGGGACACACACACAAAAGGCCAGTTGAAGGGGACAGGTGAAAATGGAGCCACTTTGCATTTTATTGAGTCAAGCACTTGCTCTGTGTGTGTGTGTGTGTGCGCGCGCACGCGTGCGTGTGTGTGTGCGTGCGTGCGTGCGTGTGTGTTCGTGCGTGTGCGACCACACACACACTTTACAGGGTACTGTGGACTTCTGTTTTAAGGTGCAATAATGCCTTAATGGTCAGTATGCTGGGTTAACGCTCTAGACCAGTGGTTCTCAACCTGCGGGCCGGGGACCACCGGTGGTCAGGTGGGTAGGTTTTCAAGTTTGCCCTGGTTCAGAAAAAGTTGAGAGGCACTGCTCTCTAGACTGAAGGAGAGAACCATGGCAACCATGGCATCACATAATATTCATCATCAAGGATTAATTCATCATAAAGATCAGGACATGCAGAAAAAGCTGTTCAGTTTTCTTCTTAGCTCTGTGATTAATAGAAATGCAAGGGGTGTGGAAATGAATATTCATAGTCACGTACAAACGGAGAAGTTTGACAGAGAATTATGTTACTGCTGCATGGATACCTCCTTTCATTTGTATTAATCATCCCACCTGATAAATACAGTGTAGAGAGAATGGTGTTCCAGTTCTAGTTTACTTCAGTGATTCTCAACCTGTTTAATTTCAAGGACCCCCAGGTTGATATGCATTAGTCCACGGACCCCCCATTTGATACCATGTTGTTTTTAAATCCCTGGGATCGCCAGTCTGCATTGTATAATCCTCAGTGTTAATTTAACTCTGAGAGTGTACAAATAGATTCTGTAACCCAGTGGTTCTGAAACTTTTGCATGTCAAGGACCTCCCAAAATGATATGTATTTGGCCGCGGACCCCCGTGTCAAAATATTGTTGTCCCGGGGACCCCCCCAGAAGCAAAGATTTGAGTTACAAACGTTCGCTTTAAAACAATATCATATTCAAAGATTTGATTTCACGATTTAAAAAAAAATAGCAGATCTACAAGCTCAATCATTGTGACGCTATATTAACACATTTAGCTGGGGACCCCCTGGACCCCCCCCCCCAGGGACCCCCACTGGTGTAGCAGAGTGTCTCCAGTGAGGCAACATGCAACAATATCAGCACCCTGACTCTGTTTGACCAGAATGGAACAGAGCCTTCATTAGTATCATTGCTAACACCTGTGAAGGAAGGAAGAAGAGCCCCAATTTGAGAACCAATGCTGTAACCGGTGTACAAATGGATTCTGTAAACCAAATGGACCCATTAGGGTCAATTTGGACCCCTTCCTGGGTGCCCGTACCCAACGTTGAGAAACGGTGGCGTAGAGAGAGAGGAAAAAACGAGGGGGATCAAGTAGGCTATATTGCCCCTGGGGACAATCCGGTCAACTAACTACCAGTTTAGTAAGTATAGGGTTTAAGTGAGTGGTTGATAGTCATATGATGCTATACTGCTGCTGCTGCTGCTACTTGCCTCCTTTCATTTGTACGGTGTTACGGTGTATGAATCATTCCACCTGAAGTCATTTTGATTAAGAGTCCGTTGGAGGATCAGTTGACTCCAGTATGCGTTTGTAGATCAAAAAGCATTGCTCGACGTGACTCGCTGTTTAAGCACTTGGGCTTCCTTGTACCTGTTTATATTCCTCATTATTTTTACTTTCCGGAGTTCAGACGTTATCTCTCTACTCCTAATCGAGAATGAAAGTGTGTGTTCTGTTCTGTTCTGTCTGTCTGTCTGTCTGTCTGTCTGTCTGTCTGTCTGTCTGTCTGTCTGTCTAATTTCATCTACAGTGGGGGAAAAAATACTATTTTTTAAAAACCTTTTTACTTAAGTATGTTACTAAAGTTACTAAAGTATCACTACTGCAATGTAGGAATACTCGGTTAAAAGTAAAAGTCTAGAATTCAAAATTTACTTGAGTAAAAGTACAAAAGTATTGGCATCAAAATGTACTTAAAGTACCAAAAGTAGAAAGTACTCATTATGCAGAATATCCCATTTCACAAGTTTTCAAATGTATACAAATCTTTTGAAAATAGCAGATAAGCTCACAATGTGACGCATTGTGAGCTTGTAGATCTGATATTTTGAAATGGACGAAATGTATACAGTATAGGGCTGAAGTGGTTAATGTCTGTTTTGTAATAATAATCTAAATCTACAAAGTAACTAGTAACTAAAGTTGTCAAATAATTTAAGTAAATAAAGTAAAAGTGCAACATTTTCCTTTGAGATGTAGTGGAGTAGAAGTAAAAGCACTGAAAATTGGAAATACTCCAGTAAAGCAAAATACCTTAAAAAAGGTTACTTTAAGTACAGTACTTGAGTACATGTACTTAGTTACTTTCCAACACTGCTAACATCATCTATGTATTTAAATGATCTATTTGTCTATCTATCTACCTGATCAATACCTTCATACAGTAGTTTCTTGTCTCGCTGTTGCTTGGCTAATCAAGATAAAAGCTCTGTATATATTTACCATCCTCCTGGGTTATTTCCTCTTGAACTCTTTAATTACACGGTATCTCCTTCCAGGGAGGAGAGGAGGGGAGGAGGAGGAAGGCTCTTTTGGGAATCTTAAAGGTTGCCAGAGGGCAGGAAGTTCCTAAACAGAGAGAATAAAGCGTTTGGGGGGGGAGAGGGCTGTGATTCATTCCTGAACAGAGAATAAAGCAGGGTGGGGGTGTGGAGGGGGGGGGGGATTCGGTCATGACCGTCAGCCCTGGGGCTCCTCCGCCTTAAATTAGCCTTAAGAGGCCTCATCACACCGCCAGCCTTCCCTGCCCCGCAGCGCCCCGATGACGACGGCTCATTAATGGAAGCCAACGGGGCCTGTGTGTGTGTGTGTGCGTGTGCGTGTGCGTGTGTGTGTGTGCGTGTGTGTGCATGCGTGTCAGGCAGCGGTATAGGGGTGAAGCGCAGACAAAAGGCTCCAGGAAACCCGCCAGAGTCTTGATTACGTGAGCGCAGCGTGTCGGCGTCGCAGTCGCCGTCGGGGTTTTGAAACCTCGTACGTCCCTAAATCAGCTAAACACGGGAGATACGAGGTCTCCATGCCGACGGTTGGCGGTGTGTGTAGTGTACCGCTGAAGCATGGCTAATGGTGGAAAAAGGTCTCGGCTTCTTCTTCTCCTCTCCTTTTGCCCCAACAAGTCCCGGCGGAGAAGGGAAGGATTAGAGTAGCGGACCAAAGCACAGTCCCAACAGGGGACCGACCGCTGAAGGTCGAGGAGGAGGAGGAGGAGGAGGAGGAGGAGAGGGGAGGCTGAACTCGCTCTTTCTCTAGAGCAGGGGTTCTCAAAGTGGGGTCCGGGGACCCCCAGGGGTCCTTGAGGGGGCTCCAGGGGGTCCCCAGCAAAATGTGTTGATACATTTTTAACACCGTTTATCCATATTTTATACGTTGGCGTTTCCAAAAATAGAAGATCTACAAGCTCACAGCGCGTCACTTTGTGCCGCGCTGCAAGCTTGTACATCAGATATTTTGAACTTTTTTCTTGAAATCTTGAAAGTGTTTTAAAAAATTTTTAATTTAGCATTTTATTCTTCTCATCTGATGGGGGTCCCTGGCACAAAACATTTTCAGATAGGGGTCCGCGGCCAAATGGGGGTCCTTGGCATGAAAAAGTTTGAGAACCACTGCTCTACAGGTGTCTTCAACGTTTTTCAGGAGCAAGGACCCCCTAGCTGAGAGAGAGAGATGAAGCAGGGACCCCCGCTACAACATTGTGTTGCAGATTACACCTTTTCATAGATTTCATTGACGGCTTTCAATGCTATGGATTCAGGTCAATGTGTGTTTTCAGACATTTAACCACTTAAATACTTTGTAAATTTAACCTTTGTCTCTGTACTTGGTCTGCTCGTTTCCCCCCTCTACCCCAAACCTCTTTGCCGAAAATAGCCGATCTACAAGCTCACAACGCCTCGCAGCGCGAGGCGTTGTGAGCTTGTAGATCTGCTATTTTTGGCTAACGTTCTCCTAAGAATAGGGATGCTAGGGTCAATGCAAAAAAAAATCACAAAAGATTTGGTGGCCCCCCTGTAGTAACTCCGAGGACCCACTTAGGGGCCCCGGACCCCCTGTTGAAGACCCCCCTGCTCCAGAGGAACGCGTGCATGTGTGTAGCTAGGGGGAACCAGACGGAGGACTTTTCTCACCTATAGCTCCCGTTCTGTTCTCAAGCTGTCTGCCAAGATGAATCCGCGCTGTCCAACCCAAGCACCCGCATATCCTTTCTGTCCAAACAAGAATCCACTTCTCTTTCCCTCTCTCTTTCTGCTTCGCCTCTTTGCTCCGCTCTGCCTTTTGTTTTAGCTCTCCGTGTCTTGGCTGCGGGTCTGGCTGTTTGATGATGACGTGCTCTGGACTTAGAGAGAGAGAAAAGTTACTATGGCAGTACGGAAGTATTGTGTGCTGTAGTTCAGGGATTCTTCTCAACCTTTAGAATTTCAAGGAACCCCCAGTTTGATACGCATTAGGCCACCAACGCCCATTTGATACCTTTTTTTCTTGTCTTTTTTTAAACTCTGGGACCCCAATCTATGCTGTGAAATCCTCCGTGTTATTCTGGGATTGTACAAATGGAATGGTTGGATTGCATTTGGCGAAAATGGCCAAAACTCAAACATCGGAAAACGGTGAAAGTGTCCGTTTTCTAGGTGTTTTCGCCATTATCTCTGTTACGGAAGCTCCAATCTGCTCAGTTCAAAGCTGGTTGGATGCGTGACTTTGAGGACATTAAGCACATTATGAGATTTTTTGGGGGGTTTTGGGGCCTAAAATTATGGTAATTGTTCGGGCCCGGCCCTGTTCAGGCCGGCCCGGTTAGGGCCCAGTTAGGGCCGGGCCTTAATGTTCAGGCCCGCTGAGAACTCTAGAATGGTTTAATTTGTAATTTGTGCCAAATTATTCTCTTTTCGATGAACGGAGCCCACTGGCCTCGCTCGAAAAGACTATCCATCGATACTGCTAAATTGTACTTGGCAGAAGTCTGAACAGATGCCCCAATGTCATTCCTAAGCTACATTCAAAGTTACACACAGCAAATAGCAGATGTACTGTATATGTTGCTACTTCGGTTAAAAGTCAGGGCTCAGTGAAGCCTGAATCCTGCGTCTGTGTTGCTGGCACTTCATCACAGGAATCAGTCAGCACAGAAACGGCACCACAGGAGAGGCCAATCATGTTGTAAACCCGCTGTTATTCTTACTAACTAAGTCCATTCCTTCAGATCAGGAACCTCAAAGTTCCCTACAATAGAAGAAATGTCGTCTTTTGTGTCACCTTCTATTCATCACACACTTTGGAGGACAAAGGGATTATTCTCAGGACGAGTTATGATCCTCCAGAGGGCTGTGAATGAGTCCATTGTGTGCGAGTCCTTATACGACGCTCCCCTGAGTGACTGAATGGCTTCCAGAAACGTGACTTTTGTCAGCCCCCTCGTTTGTCCCCGGTGTTAGTTGTGCTGTGGAGTGACTGCAGTGTCCGCTGCGAGAGATAGCGTGTGTCTGCATTGTTGTTGGGAGCGAGAGCCAACTGCAGCCTCTGCCAGGACGATACGCTGCCGTAACCTGCTACCCAGAGGTGGAAAAAGTACTCAATTTTTTTACTTACGTAAAAGTATCAATACTGCAATGTAAAAGTACTCTGTTACAAGTAAAAGTCCGGAATAAAAAATGTACTTGAGTAAAAGTACAAAAGTATTGGTATCAAAATATACTTAAAGTATCAAAAGTAAAAGTACCAAAATGTTTGAAAATTGCCTAGGTATAAAACAGGGCTAAAGTGGTTAATGTATGTTTTATAATATAATAATTTATATCTGCAATGTAACTAGTAACTAAAGTTTTCAAATACTGTAATTGTAGTGGAATAAAAGTATAATATTTGCCTCTTAGATGTAGTGGAGTAGAAGTAGTGAGCTTGTAGATCTACATTTGTTTGGGCTATTTTTGAGCTCGCGACTAAATAATAACTATGTTTGATCCATTGGAACACAGTTTTTTTAAATGTTTTTAGAAAACGTACCATCTTGGATATACAAGGTTTCCATTGGACAGTACTGAACGGTCAAAGGCCCACAGTAGGTTCAGGTGGGATAGCAGGCAGTGGTGTAAAGTAACTAAGTACATTTACTCAAGTACTGTACTTAAGTACAATTTTTAGGTACTTTTACATAATGGAGTATTTCCAATGTTCAATAATTTTACGTGTCATATCGCGGTGCGTTGTGAGCTTGTACATCGGTTTTGTGTGACACTGTAGTATGACAAAATGTAGGCCATTAATTTACGAAAATATGGAGATACAAGGTTTCAGCCCGACAGCAACAAATTATTACATAATCGCCTGATCACAATTACGTATTTGAGATAATCGCAATTATTTTGCAAAATCGTCAGAATCGTTTCCATTCATCTGTATAAATCAATCTGTTGAAAAAGCTGCATCAAAATGTTTGAATGTACAAAATGATTAAGTGCTTGACCTGTTTCGGCCATAGCACATACATTATTTAGATTATTGGTACCGGTTGTTTCTTGGTATATTCACGTTATTTGTCATACTGTAACTGGGCGTGCACGTTTTGTTTACAAAGCCTAAAAGGCAAACGGAAATGTCATTTTTAGTCATACGTTCCAATATTCACCTCACAGTGGGGGCACCACAGGCTCAAGGCCAGCCCCCCCCCCCCCCCCCCCCCCCCCGACTGCCTTAAATCCGGCCCTGACCATCACCCCACACCTGAACCACACCCGAACCACAAAAACACACTGACCATCCCCAGTGGCTCTCTCACAACCCTCTGCATAATGCCATTCAGAGGGGAGGAGGGGGGGGGGTGTCTTGGCTTTGCGGGGGAAAGACTTTGAACTGTACAGAGAAGGGAATTCACTCTGTTGTTTACACCCAAACACCAGCCATTGCTTTCCTAATCCCAGTCAGTCACAACAACCTCTCTGGGTGGAGTGATAGAAAGTAGGTGGAGGGGGGGCTTTGTAGTCGGTGTGTCTGGCCGGGGATTGATTGATTGATGTCACGACTAAGACGAATGACCCGACTGTGATACGTCTAGTTCCTCACAGCAGTTGTTTTCAGGGAGTTCATTCAGGTACAGGAAATCCTGGGTCTTCATAAGTTGCGACCAAGATAGCGGCGATTATTCTTTAATCTTTAGGTCCACATTAACCACTTGAATTCTTGTTGACCGGTGTCCACCTGGCCCAACTCTTTTTTCCGTTCTACACCGAATATTTTCACCGAAAATAGCAGATCTACAAGCTCACAACGCGTTATGTGACGCATTGCAAGCTTATAGATCTGCTAGGCCCAGTATAGGGATGCTACGGTTCATGTGGTATTACAATATGACATAAAAATGACTCTCATACCTCCAGTAAACTTTAACATGACATGCAACCATTTTCCTACGTACCCCATTCTGTACCCTCACCCTACCTTCCAAAAATAAGAAGTAAAATGCATTTAAATGAAATCAGAAAATAGGACTAAATGCAAAATGCAAGCTTCCAAAATGAGACATTTAGAGTCTTGTAGGATTCTGGGACGTTCAGGGCGTCCACTGGCACAATTCCAGCGTGTTAGGCAGATTTATCAGTCTGATTCATCAAGGGATGACTGTGTTTGAACATGGTGCATTGACTGCATTCATTCTCAGCACCATGCAGGCTGACTCTGGATGGCTGATTCAAAACTCCATTAGATTGTGTGTGTGTGTGTGTGTGTGTGTGTGTGTGTGTGTGTGTGTGTGTGTGTGTGTGTGTGTGTGTGTGTGGACATGGCTCACAGTGGAGAATCCAGCTGGTCTCTGTCTCTCGCCATCCCAACAGCTCCTTTCCTCCCTGTCTCCCTCCCTTATACTTCCCTTCTTTCCTCACGTAGACCCCCCTGCCACACACACACACACACACACACACACACACACACACACACACACACACACACACACACACACACACACACACACACACACACACACACACACACACACACACACACACAAAGAACATGGGTTCCCCATTTTTTTCAGCTCTAGGCCCAAAAGAGGAATTTGGTATCTCCCCGCGGACCACAAACTTACAAAAATACATTCATTTAGGCCCTATTTCAGAAATAGTGAAAATAGCTGATCTACAAGCTTGTAGATCTGCTACTTTCAGTATTTCTCGATTTTAGACTGTCCAGTGGAACACGGAGCGCTGCATTCCCCTCTGCCCACAGCCAAACAGGAGGAGGGTTAGAGCTTCACAGGTTTTACACCTCAAACACTGATGGCATTGAACTGCTTCGGTTGATAGAGCCGTGGTTTAGATTCTAAACCACGGCTCTATCAACCAAAGCAGTTCAATGCTGCATCCCCTGCACTTTAGAGAATGCACAGAGGGAGAGGGAGAGAGAGAGGGGGGGGGGTGGGGCGGACAGACAGACAGACAGACAGACAGACAGACAGACAGACAGACAGACAGACAGACAGACAGACAGAGTTGTCCTTTCCTCTTTCATTCCCAACAGACTCTTTGATTTTCGTGAATTCAAGCTGTGCTTGTCCTAAAAGCCAATTTGATCTCCAGTAGAACTTAAAAGAGACACGACATCCCCCCCTCGCCCCCAACCAGCCCCACCCCCCCCCCTCTCACCCCAGAGGTTATGTAAGAAGAAAGTCAAATCTGTTTGGGCTGGCAGCGGCAGCTCCTTCAACTTGAATGTGGCTCTGCCCAAAACCTTATTCCATCAGAACAGAACCTCTCTCTCTCTCTCTCTCTCTCTCTCTCTCTCTCTCTCTCTCTCTCTCTCTCTCTCTCTCTCTCTTTCTGTCATGCACGCACGCGCGCGCACGCACGCACACACACACACACACGTACACGTACACACACACACACACACACACACTGAATCACTGATGCAGTGCTGTGAGACTTGTGAGCACTTGTTCGATATAAGGGGCCGTGTCCACATAAAGTATTTTTTTGGTGCAACAGAGCGTTTTGGATATCGTTGCTGCCGGGCAGAAACCTCTTATCTCCATATTTTAACTTTTTTGTGTTTTTTTTCGTTAGTTAACGCCCTACTCGATCACACTACAGCGTCACACAAAAGCGTCAAAGTAGCAGATCTACAAGCTCGAAACGCGGCGCGAAGCGGCGCGTTTCGAGCTTGTAGATCTGCTACTTTTGACATTTCTTGATTTGAATCCTGAAAAGTAACAGTTTTGGACAAATGAGGTTTCCACCCGACAGAGACGATATCATATCCAGAGCGCTACACATGCACTGAGTTATAGACGCCTCGGCTCAATGATTGTGGCTGAGAGTCTCTCCAAGCCTCTGCATAGGAAAGTGACGTGAAAAAGTTACACTATTTTCTTCTTGAAACACCCAAAAACTGCTGGACGCTGAGAGTGGCGCTGGGAAGAACAGCACCCCAGCGTGTTTTTCTTTTGTACCATAGACCGTTGGTTCTCAAAGTGGGGTACGGGGTCCCCCAGGGGTCCTTGAGGGAGTTCCAGGGGTCCCCAGCTAAATGATGGATAGTTAGGAACCAAATGGACCCTTATGGGTCTGTAACTGGGTCTGTACAAATGGAACCAAATGGACCCGTTAAATTAACATTGATTTTACAATATAAATTGGGGTCCCAGAGGTAGAAATGCCATTAAATGGGGGTCCGTAGCCTAACGCATGTCAAACTGGGGGTCCTTGAAATTAAAATGGTCGAGAATCACTGCTAGAGCCGTGAAAATCTTCTCTTATGGGGGTCCCTGGCATATCTTTTCAAATGGGGGTCTGCGGGCTAAATAATTGTCATTTTGGGGGTCCTTGACATGAAAAGGTTTGAGAACCACTGCCATAGACATGTGCTGGCAGCTTTAAAAAAAACACTTTCTGTGGACATGCCCCTAAAGACATTAGTTAGTCAAAATTCACGGAGCGTCACGGTACTGTAGTTCAGGCAGGCACGTTAGTCGAGCCGGGGCCACGCTCATACACCCTCCATTCACATACGGCCACGATCGAAATGGTTCAATCTATAAGGGTCCACAATGACAGCTCTTCAGTGTGATCAAACTCCCTCCACCTCCCATGGCCTCCTCTTGTAGTTGCATTAAGGTTTTCACCATGTCAGCATGTGAATCAATGCAGGTTCATATGTATTGCATCATTTTCTTGTAAGCCACTTGAACCCTAGCATCCCTATTCTGGGGAGAACATTAGCCGAAAATAGCCGATCTACTGTTCAAGCCGACCACGTGCTGCAAAGAGATTTGGTGTAGAGAGGAAAAGAGCGGACCAAGCACAGATCCAAAACTCTGTCAACTCAGTATTAGTTTATACGTTATAGAGGGTTGCAGGAGTATCTTTACATTTTGCCCTCAGAGGGGTTTTTACGTCTATTTTCATGTCAGTGTTGCTTCACAGATTATTCTGTTCACAGGAGCAGAGCCACACAAACACATTCTATGCAATAACATCATTGCAATATGATTTTTTTTGTTTTTTTTTCATCCTGACGACTGAAGGATGTTAAAATGGTAAATTTGGCAGTGTGGGAGATGGTTAGTGATGCCAGTGAAGCCGCATGTGTCACTGGACATGAGGTGGAGTCGTGCTTAGAGCAGGGAGATGCTGAATCATAGTTTTGGCTTTGTCTTCTGGAAGCCAAAGAGAATGTAGCCAGATGTGTAGCTGGCCCGAGAAATGAGTGGTCATCAAAAGAGCATTTGAAGAAAAAGAGATTGACTTCAATCTGAATTATACTTAGTCGTATGACACTGTCCTGCGCCGGAAATAGTGAATACACAAGCTTACAACACACATTTTGCAGCGGAACACTGTCATACGATGCCATTAGTATTTGAGCTGTAAAACTCTAGTATGAATTACACATTATGGGATTGTAAAAATCTGTTTCACACGGCACCGACAGGCAGAGCCAGGTACAAGGAGGGACTCTGAAAAGGCTGACTGGATTATTTACAGGTGTAATATTTCAAGAAGTTGTAAGAGAGGGAAAGGAGATGATTTATGGTGACTGATGTTTGGACCAGATTATGTGTGCATTTTTTCACATTTGTTTTGGTTCTTATAAGATCAAGACATCAAAATACAGAGAAGTGGTGTGGTGAGAGTAAATTAAATTAAACGTGTTTTTATGTAAAATGTTGATGTTTTTTATGTTAAAGCAACAATCCGGTGTGTGTTATTTCTGAATAATGACCGATGTGCTCTATAACAGACCGCTGTCTAATCAAAGGCTCAGAGCACCTGGCTTGATTTTATTCTGTATCCAACATGACGGCCATGTAAACAAACGCACCATGTCATTTAACTCACTCTCACAAATGTTTTTGAAAACATTTGAAGTGAGAAATAGACAATGCAGTGACCGAAAATGTATTCTATTTTATCAGCACTCCCTGTTGTTTTCCGAGGTGACCGTGTTGCGCTGGACGTCCGTCCAGTCATCCGTCACACTTACATTTTGAATGTTTTACTTTAATTACCGTGAGTAAGGAAATACTTTGTTTTGTTGTTACTTTGGGGTCAATTTATTAATGTATTTATTAAGTAGCCGTGTTATAAGCGGGGTTCGCCTCGGGGTTTAATAATCCTGTCGGGGGTTATTTCTCAACAACAATTATCCCTTGCGTAACTATAGTACATGTGCAGTGGTTGGACGTGGTCTGACGTTTAGACCCTGGTGTCGTCGGGTAGGACACCTACTGGTCGACAAGTAGTGTTGCCTGAAGCTCATTAGCACAATATCTCCCCTGGACGAGCAGGGATTCCCCACTTGGAAACTGCTTTAAAAAGCAGCAGTAACATAAGGCTGAATTTCTTTTCCGACTGCATGGATTTTACTTTCTTGGGGAATAAAGAATAAAGCATTTGGCTGTACAAAAGACTTTTGCTCGTGAACCCATGGGTGCCACATTGCTTTTACTTTGCTCCGTCCCTATTTGTCATGGTTCTATTTGTGCAAAATCGCTCTCCCCACTATCTATTGAACTCTATGCAGGAGGGGGGGGTTTTCCCTGCATTTTTGCAATTTAAGTGTCTTTGCACGGATGGAAAAGTCTCAGATGAGTTTGAGCTGTATTTCTGCTATCCTTGTGAGAGTAGAGCGCTTGATAGTCATTTCTACAGCGGCTTGCAGACCAAGGAACACGACTCCTCTCTACTTGTGCCTCCTAGAGATTTTCATCGTTGTCTAAGGTGGAAGCCTTGTCCAAAACCATTACCTTTCAGGAAATGCTGTTGTTGCTGTTGTTAATACCTTTCATTGGTTAATTATTTATGTATTAAACGTACAGACAGGCTTAACCACTTTCAACCGTGGGCATATTAAAAATGCGAAAATAGCAGATCTACAAGTTCACAATGCATTGCGGTTGCGTTGTAAGCTTGTTTGTTTTTGCTATTCAAAAACAGCAGATATACAAGTTCATAGCACGGCACCGGGAACAGCGAACATTTCTAACTCAAATCTTTGCTTCTGGGGGTCCCTGGAAGCGTGAGATGGGGGTCCGCAGCCAATTACATATCATTTTGGGGGATGAAAACGTTTGAGAACCACTGAAATAGCAACATAAGTTTTAAAAAAAAAACTGTTTGGATTTAGAAGACATTTGTAGAATATACTGTTGCGTGACACTGTCACAAGACCAAATCTAAACTAGGGCATTAATTCATGAAAAAAAAACATAGAGACAAAAGATGAAATATGAAGATACAAGGTTTCTCCCCCGACAACAAACAATATCCATTGTCTGCAGTGGCGTGCAGAACTTGAGGAATATGACTTCTCTACCTGTGTGCCTCTGCTACAGTGTTTGTTTACATATTTGAAATAGTTGTGTATCTGTACCCTCGGGGGGGGGGGGGGGAGCCTGCTACGCGGCTCAGGAATACCTTGCCCGCGGCAAAGATATCCAGCAGCCTGCCTGTCTGTCAGTACATATAGCTGTCCTATAACACACAGAGTATCCAGCCTGTTCTTTGTCAGGGCACATCTGTCACTGGATAACGGCGGTTCGCAACCTGTGGGTCGGGACCCTAAGGGGGGTCCCCACATGATTTTGGGGGGGTCCCCCAGATGACGGTGAAGTGGCCATTTAAGGACTTTTAGACCTTTTTAATACCTAGAAAAAAAGAAAGAAAAATAAAAAAGACCTTACTGCATCAAAGGTAATCAACAAACTGTACTATAAAACTGGTCAAACATTGCCCAAATTGTCAAATGATATAAGAAAGAGGCAACAATTGTGAAAATAGCAGATCTACAAGCTCACAACGCCTCGGGTTGCGAGGCGTTGTGAGCTTGTAGATCGGCTATTTTCATAATATTTATCTGTGGAACCGAGTCAAACTAAAAGTGTCCAACCTGTCCTTCGTCAGTACATATATCTGTCCTATAACACAAAGCGTCCCACCTCCTCTCTGTTATGCATATCTGTGCTACATCACAACACATGGTGGTTTGACAGGTGGGATTATCACATTTTCTCGGCATGAGATCTTTGTCTACTGACTATGGGGGTCATGGGGTTCCTTTTACCTTTTACTTGTTATGTGTGTGTGTGTAGTTGTACCAGCATTTGGATCTTGTGTTCCCTTTCTGAAGCTGCATTGATTTATTGAACACTTTATAAAATGTTGTGACAGTGTCGCTTGAGGGAAATGGCCAATCTACAAGCTCGCAACGTGTTGGCTATTTCTGCCTATTTTTGCTCTTTTGTTTGCAGAATTTCCGGTTCAGTGAAATCTATTTTCACTGAACCTTCGCCTACTTCCGCCAAACGTTTGCATATTTTTGCCAAATCTGAACCTGTTTTTGATGAATTTTCTGCAATTGTTGCTGAATTTTCACCTATTTTCCCAGCATTTTCCCCTATCTCTGCCTATAATCACATAACAGAAACATTTGACAGTGACTCAGGAAGAAGCACGTATTGGCCTTTAGGCTTCAAAAAAGACTGTGGTTATAATGTTGAAATTGGGCCAGCAGTGTGACATCAGGCCCTTACTGTAGACTGTAGAGTGACATTGGGTCCTTAGTGTAGAGTGACTTATGCCCTTATTGTAGAGTGAAATTGGGCCCTTATTGTAGAGTGACATTAGACCCTTACTCTAGAGTGACATTGGGCCCTTACTGTAGAGTGACATTGGGCCCTTACTGTAGAGTGACATTGGGCCCTTACTTTAGAGTGACATTGGGCCCTGGCTGCAGTGTGACACTGACACAGGGATCTGGCTGTATATGTCTCCGTCTCCAGCTGTTTCTCCTGAGCCAGAAAAACCATTTGAGCTGAGTTGGATAAATAGAGTGCAGCAGTACAGTGACTCTTTCCTTTATGAGGCCACAGACAGTTGACTTGCAGTATCATGTTTGCAGCATAAATATAGAACATGCCTAGAGACGCTGGCATTTTATTCCACATGTCTCCCCGTGTCACTGCTAATCAATGACTGGAATGTTATTATTGTTAACCGTAAATACATACACAGTACATAAAGTGCATAATGTTCATGTGACACTAACAATAGGCCATTAGGCATTTCATTTTATAAACAGTGTCACATAACTGGGCGCTGGGGGTCTTAATTCTGTGACGTGAATATTCAGTTACAAATTGAAAGTTAAAATAGGCGTCACATTTTCAGCTTGGCGCCTGACTGCAGCTGTTTTTAGTTTCTTTTTTGGAAAGTGTGTGACACTGAAATAACGCTGTGTGGATCCTGAGAGAGGAACTTTGTTTGTTCATCACAGTGTCTTACTAAATATAAATTAAACACGCTTTACCGGCACCTGCACCAAAGCCAAAACACACACTCACATACAGTACACACTCAAACGTTGTCATACTATTTGAATAGTATCCGTGTTATTGGGTGACTGGGCTGGGAATAGGAGCCACCATGCTGAACCCTCCAACAAGTGTCTCTTTTCCACTACAAGAACTAAGTGAACCGGACAGTTTCAGATATGGTTAATTAAACCATTAAACCTAATTTGGTACTGCTCAGGAGGTGGTACTAACCCTGAGTTCTGGAACTTATACTTTCAATTAATTATAAGAGTTTTATTGAGTTTTTCTTTTAATGACGTACCTCCCCAGTCTTTTGTTTTATTTTTTTAACACATTTGCTGTTTTGTGTATCCTACTGACTCACCTGCCAGTGAGGAACCCCCACCGGGAGGACGTAGAACCTTCGTCCTACTCCTCCCGCCCAACACTCCATGCTGACCCAAGCCCGTAGGAATAAGTGCACTGACAATTATCACCCTACCCGCCCGGCTTGCCTCCCCCGAACAAGGGCCAATTGTGTATATAGTAGACGCTCGACAAAGCCGGATGCACCACACCTCCCCAGTTCTATAGCTACTGTAACAGACACGTAAAAAACAAAACGAAACAAAATCATCACAGCACTTCGTGGGTTCTGGAATGTTCTGGGTTTACCCCTCGTAGTGGAACTTGTTCCATTTCTCTCCTCTCTGGGCTGATCTGAGGCTGAAGGTGATTGATCTGTAATAGACGTGAGATGGAATGAAACGTGTTCCTCAAGGTGCAGCGGGAGATATCACCTGTCAATCATTCCCTGGATTGTGTTAAAGATTGAACCGCTCTGGACGCAGCCTTCAGTCTCTCTCTCTCTCTCTCCAGCTGCTTGTGTGTGTGTGTGTGTGTGTGTGTGTGTGTGTGTGTGTGTGTGTGTGTGTTTTCTCTCTATCCCTCAGCAGCAGTGAGGTCTTGAGATGATCCGCTGTGTGTCTTAGCTGTGGGCCGTTAGCAGGCTCTGCCAGACTGCCAAACACCAGAGATGTTCACTCACACACACACGCACGCACGCACGCACACACACACACACACACACACACACACACACACACACACACACACACACACACACACACACACACACACGTTACGACATGGCCTGATGCTTGTAGAAGACTTCTCATGAACGATGCTAATAGGAACCCATGAGGAGGCCTGTCAGCTGGTTGCGTGTGTGTGTGTGTGTGTGTGTGTGTGTGTGTGTGTGTGTGTGTGTGTGTGTGTGTGTGTGTGTGTGTGTGTGTGTGTGTGTGTGTGTGTGTGTGTGTGTGTGTGTGTGTGTGTGTGTGTGTGTACTTGCATTACTATACTTGTGAGGGCCACATGAATTTGAAAAAAAAAAAAAAGATTGTGAGAAAAAAAAAATCTGGCCCTCACAAGAGAAATGTGTTTTTAAGGTAGAAAAAAAAGAATATATATCAGAGGACCTGGGCTCAGGCTACGTACAGTACAGGCACATTGGTGTTCCAGCAGCTCTGCTAGACATTGAGGTGCCAGCGGCCGTTAAGAGCTTTAAAAGTTAACAAGATCTTAAAAATCAATTCTAAAGGTTGACTGGCAGCCAGTGGAGTTATGATTGATTTATACTCAGTCGTAACTCCATAACTGATTTATAATCTTGAAAATAGCAAATTTACAAGCTCACACAACGCGTCGCAGCTGCTATTTTCGGCTTTGGGGTAAAGAAAAAAAGAAGGAAAAAAAGGCATTCATAAGACCACCGTCCTAAAATGTTGATGTCCTCACAAGTATAGTACAAACGTGTGTGTTAGTGTGTGTGTGTGTGCGCATGCATGTGTGCGTCTGTTGGCCTGGTTTTAGTTGATGGGTTGAAAAGTGAAATGTACAGTGATTCCCAGGCAGCATATGGACTTAATCCTCTTACAGTTTCACTGGGAAGACTTTCACCTTTTCACACAGACCTTCAAAGCCTCCATATGGCCCTTTATAGCTGCCTGCCCTGAAGCCAGTATGTGGTACAGTATGCTGTACGTGTGCGTGCGCTCGTTTGTTTGTGTGTGTGTGTGTGTGTGTGTGTGTGTGTGTGTGTGTGTGTGTGTGTGTGTGTGTGTGTGTGTGTGTGTGTGTGTGTGTGTGTGTGTGTGTGTGTGTGTGTGTGTTAGAGCCCTGGCCGATATACAGTATTGGCCATTATTTGACTTATCTGACCACATCGGTAATTATGCAGCAGCTGTGTCCCCTATTTTCAACCACTTTTTCAGCCTGGCATCCCTATTGTGGGCTTCTAATTGGCTGTAATAAAGTGGTCTAAAGTGGTTAAATAAAATAAAGTGAAGTTTGCAGGTGATTTACACTTTCTCTATCAAAGAATAATTAAAGTTTAATGTTATTTTCATATATATATTTTTCAAGTTTGATGTATACTTCAAAAAGGTTATCTACCGGTATGTTTATTTTAATCCATTTGTTTTTGCTTATACCTAAGTTAAGTGTTCTCAAATTAAAAAAATCTGGAATTGGTTGTGTGTGCGTGCGTGCGTGCGTGCGTGTGAATCAGTGGTGCATGACTCATCTCTCTCCACGCCTCTCTACTCTTCCACTCTGCCTACCCAGTAAAACACAAAGTTAAATTAACAGTCCTGATTTTACTGTGTGCCTCCCTACTGCCATTTGCGTTTACTTCTCAAGTTTAGCACGCGCACACAGACACAGACACACACACACACACACACACACACACACACACACCACACACACACACACGCACACACACACACACACACACACACACACGCACACACACACACACACGCACACACACACACACACACACACACACACACACACACACACACACACACACACACACACACACACACACACACACACGCACACACACAGTAGGAAAAGGTCCCGGCAGTACAGCGTTTAACGAGCCAATTAATCACCAAGGGGGAACCAGACCCCGTTTCCTGGGTCAGGTTCCACCTAAAGCTGTCAGAGAGCCACCCCATCTGCGTGTGTGCGTGCGCGTGTGTGTATGTGCGCGCGTTTGTGTGACTGTGTGTGTGTGCGTTTGAAGACTGTTGAAGGGTGTTGAAGAGTGGAGGACTCAGGATTCAGTTGGATGATCTCTGCACTTCCTCCAGTGGTCATTTTACAAGCCCGTGTCTGATTTAAATGTTTATCACTTCCTAACACTGACGCCTGAGAGACCAGATTACGGCTCACCTATAACTATAAATTCCAGGAATATATGTCTGTTTCGTCTGTCCGTCTGCGTTTCCGTCCCGATTTTATATCCAAATATGGAGACTAGAGCCCGACTTGAAGGTCTAGTTGAACAATCAATAAGTCTGAAGGTGAAACCAACTGTATGTGGATATAGAAAGAATTCCCTGCATGGGAAGTTCAGTTTCAGCTTCGCTCATGCGATGGCTAGTTAGGGGTTAACCCATTAAGACCGGGAACGCATCTGTGTCATTTTAGATTTCTTTGGCTATTCAAAAATAGCAGATCTACAAGCTCATAGCGCGGCACCGAGTGCCGCGCTACGAGCTTGTAGATCTGCTATTTTTGAAAAATCGTGAACATTTGTGCAAATCCTTTTATATATATTTTTTTATAAGAGAACATTTGTAACTCAAATCTTTGCTTCTGGGGGTTCCTGGAACAAAATATTTTGAGATGGGGTCCACGGCCAAATACATTCTGTCATTTTGGGGGTCCTTGAAATGAAAAAGTTTGAGCACCACTGATATAGAAACATACGTTTTTTCAAAAAAAGACATTTTGTAGAATCGGCCTCATGGTCTTAATGGGTTAAGTGTGACACTAAGGCACATGCGTTCGAGTCCTGGACTTAGAATGCATGGAGCGAATCAGAATGTATGATGTATTTAACTGGATTAAATGAACCAGTCGCCCTGGTCCTGTCCGCCGTCACTGCCATTCAGGCCCGTGCTGCCTCCTGCATGCCAGTGTGTCTCTCTCTCCCCAGTGCTGCTTCAGGTCAGTGTGTTTGAGTTAACGGCATGTTCAAAGTCGTTTCCAAATTAATGTTAAGTCACGGATTCATAATCTCGCTCCAAAAAATCGCATGCATTTTAAATCGGTCATGACTCATGAATGAGATGCTGTTCATTTTTTTGTTGTTGCAAAAGTTGCATTTTCAACATTCTTCTGAGCTGGGAAACAGTGCTTAGATGCTTGGTCAGCTAGAAAGCTCTTGTTGCACTGTACAGTAGCTATAGTTACATAGTGGGGTCCTTGAGAGGGTTCCAGGGGGTCCCCAACTAAATGAGTTGATATAGTATTAAAATCAGTTACCACTGTGGCCCTATTTTATGCTTCAATTATTCAAAAATAGCCAATCAGTATTTCTTTTTTTACAAATCTTGTAATTTTTTGAAAATCCTTCTCTTATGGGGGTCCCTGGCACAACATATTTTCAGACGGGGGTCCGTGGCCAAATACATTTATACATTTGGGCGTCCTTGACATGAGAATGTTTGAGAACTACTGGCCTGGTTATGCTGAAGTTAGTTACTCCATTGGTTCTCAAAGTGGGGTCCGGGGACCCCCAGGGGTCCTTGAGGGAGTTCCAGGGGATCCCCAGCTAAATGATAGATAGTTAGGAACCAAATGGACCCTTATGGGTCTGAAACTCAGAGAGTGTACAAATGGAACCAAATGTTTTTTTTTTTGGTTCCATACACTCTCTGAGTTAAATTAACATTGATTTTACAATATAAATTGGGGTCCCAGAGATAGAAATGCCATTAAATGGGGGTCCGTAGCCTAATGCATGTCAAACTGGGGGTCCTTGAAATGAAAATGGTTGAGAATCACTGCTAGAGCCGTAAAAATCTTCTCTTATGGGGGTCCTTGGCATATCTTTTCAAATGGGGGTACACGGGCTAATAAGTGTCAATTTTGGGGGTCCTTGACATGAAAAGGTTTGAGAACCACTGACTTACACAGGAGATATGGGCTGACATTGTCTATACTGTAGTTACACACTGCCGTTACAGCAGCAGATATACTCTACTAGGTTGACATTGTCTTCACATAACCTTTCCTTTCTATGGCTGAGTAGAGACAAGGAGAGAGGTACATTATTGAAGAATCATCTCATGTCCGCATGGACGTCAGCAATGCCAAATCACAGCTTCACGGGCAGCTTGGCGGGTATGATGCCTTTTATCCCCTATGTCTTGTGCTGTCCAATATTCAGCAGAAACACTGGATGGGAAAATACGCCGTACTGTAAAATCCGGAGTTAATTCAATTCATGAGAGTCGTGCAAGGGTCCATTTCTAAACTCTCAGAGTTAAAGTTGACACTCTGTAGTTTGCAGTGTAGAAGGTTGAAGCATGGTCACAGAGCCGTCTCCGTGTATCAATTATTTACTTCTGTCTTTTGCACTTAAAAACTGTTGTTTATCACTTTTATGTTATGGATATATTAATTTTGTACTTGGTGAATGTCCAAGCTGAACGTGACATAATGACCAGACATGACATGTTTTTCTTTTTAACTTTAAAAAAAAAATCGCCTCGTTTCCAGGATACTCTATGTGATGTCTGTGATTTTGTTTAATATACGCAATATTCACAGCTAGTGTTCAAGGCAGAATTTAATGAAATTGCGATCTTCTATGGTTTCCTGGCATACGTTACATACAAGCTCTCTGAAATCTGCGTGAAAAGTTCCGATTTTGTAACACAATCCTGGCGAAATCTCTATGTGATAATAACAGAAAGAGGCGGTTTGCAAGCACTTTGAAGACCACCGGTGGTCCTTTAGGAGGTTCCAGGTGGTCCCCAGCTAAATGATGGAGAGTTGGTATAACCAAATGGAAAAACTCTTGAGAGTGTAAGATTTACGCTCTCATGAGTTAAAGTATTGTTAACCATCTGCATTACCTAATTAACAAGAAGTCCACACAATTAAAGAATGTAGATGAATTGTTATTTTGACAAAATCGATAACAAAACGATAACAGGTCTTGGGTGTGAGAGGCTAAATCTCATCAAATGGTGCTCCGTGGCTGGACTTTTCTCGTTGAGCATTAAGGCAGAGAAGTTGAATTAGTCGTGTTTGCAGGACAGAGAGGTGGTTTGACCAAAGGTTTTTGGGTTTGTATCGTGCTTGTCCTTCACACATGTTCTGTTGCTAAAGAGTCATGTCTTGTTTTATATCTGTCTCTTTGTGCTTGTCTGTCTCTGTCTGTCTCTCCTTGTCTGTCTCTCTTTCTAGCTCTATGGCCAATCTATGCTATTTTCAGTTGAAAACATGTTATGGGACAAAGTATAAATTAACATAAAGGTTGGCATGCGACGTTGATTGATGCTGATTATTTTGATGCTGCTGCTCAGTGGCTGTGAAGGTGAGATATTAACGGGTCATTTACTGGTGAACTCGGAGGATGCATTAACCACTGAATCCGTTAAGACCGGGAACGCATCTGTGTCATTTTAAGATTTATTCGGCTATTAAAAAATAGCATACTGTATACAAGCGAGTGCCGCGCTATGAGCTTGTAGATCTGCTATGTTTTGAAAAAACGTGAAAGTTTGTGCAAATCTTTGAATATATATATATATTTTTAAGCAAACATTTGTAACTCAAATCTTTGCTTCTAGGGGTCCCTGGAACTAAATATTTTGAGATGGGGGGTCGGCGGCCAAATACATATCATTTTGGGTGGTCCTTGACATGAAAACGTTTGAACACCACTGATAAATATAGCAACATATGTTTTTCAGAAACCTGTTAGGATTTAGAAGACATTTGTAGCTATGTTCCTGGATTTAATGGGTTAATAATGTCCCTCTATTCCTGACCCTGCTAAATGGGTCTGTCTCCGTTACAGCGGGCTATAATAAGCTTCACATTTAAAAGGATATTTTAGCTCGCTGCCTCTTGACCACATGTAACCGTATGCCGAACTGTACTTGCATCAAAATACTCTGATTGTCTTGCATGTCTAAAAAGCATCTACTTTTAGCTAGGTTGATTAGATTTCTCTAGGCTTTGTTCTAATGGCACCAATAATTCCAAGCCGAAAACGTGTCCATTTCGTTATGCACACAGTGATAACCCTAATGGAATGTTTTAACCCTAGGCCATTGGTTCTCAAAGTGGGGTCCGGGGACCCCCAGGGGTCCTTGAGGGAGTTCCTGGGGGTCCCCAGCTAAATGATAGATAGTTAGGAACCCTTAATGGGTGTGTAACTCAGAGAGTGTACAAATGGAACCAAATGGACCCTAACGGGTCCATTTGGTTCCATTTGTACACTCTCTGAGTTAAATTAACATTTATTTTACATTATAAATTGGGGTCCCAGAGATAGAAATGGCATTCAATGGGGGTCCGTAGCCATGCATGTCAAACTGGGGGTTCTTGAAATTAACATGGTTGAGAATCGCAGCTAGACTCGAGCTGTCAAAATCTTTTCTTATGGGGGTCCCTGGGATATCTTTTCAAATGGGGGTCCGCTGGCTAACATGTGTCAATTTGGGGGTCCTTGACATGAAAAACATTTGAGAACCACTGCCTATATAGGCAAGGCAAGGCAACGTCACATCACGCCGTGTGGTGGGCTTGTAGATCGGCTATTTTCAGTGAAGAGATTTTGGCGTAGAGCCAAAAAACACAGAACGGACCAACGATAGACGCCCTGGAGGACCCCCTGGTCAACTAGTCTCTAGGTTTTTAAGTGGTTTAGATGTCTGGTTTATTAAAGTGGTTATTTATATACCGGGCATGTATATGAAGACATGGCTTTAGTGCTAATCTATCTTAGTTGATGAGTCAGATTCCTCAGCCATCTGTTACGGCCCAGAAACATATTTCATGCCCTTTTTGCTAATATCTGTCCGTTGGAACCGTATCAGTTTATGGAAGGGGGTGGGGCTGGATGGGGGGGGGGGGGCAGTTATAAGCTCATTAGTCATGTCTCACCACCAAGTCTTTTAATTGGACCAGAAGCAGGGTTGAAGGTTGGACGGCCAAAGTCACCGAGTCACAAATATTATGGATGTATAGCGGCCACACATGTGGCTATTAGCATAAGAATGATGGCAACACGCACACACTATGCACCCGCACGCAAACACACACACACACACACACACACACGCACACACACACACACACACACACACACACACACACACACGCGGTACCCTGTAGATAGTAGAAAGAGTTCCCAGCTGCTAAATAGCTTGTCTCTGGGACGGGTCAAAATGACGGGCTAACCCATGACATGCAGAACCGTTCATTACACCCACGACCGACATTGCAAAGTCATGTTCCCAAAGTCAGTCAAAGCACTGGCTGAAAAGGGGAAAATGTTGGAGGGACACGGTGACAGTCTGAAGTGTCCTTCAGTTCGGTTTAATTGGATCTCTTTGCTCGTTGGCACAGCTTGCCGCGTGAGAAATTAGCATATTATCACTCAGCCTGCATCTGAAGAGGACATTGTTGGCGGAAAGCAATTAAACAGCACCGACTGCATCCATTTGAATGCATTTAGGAGCGGGATTTATTCTCTTAACGCAGCAGTGACACAGATGTCACATCCTCCCTGAAAGCACTCCATTCTCTTGTGCTTCTTGTTCAGAGGGTATGGCGTTTATAAGAAACACGGTACAGGATGCTTCACGTCGAAGGTACAGCTTAGGTTTATGTTGTGTTTGTCAGTCACAAGGCCCAGTCTGTAGTGAAGGGTTTGCACCTGTGCTGAGTCTGCTGACATCTATCAGTCAATTAAACACACCTGGTGCTCGTTGGTGAGTGACTCATAGGGAGGTCACTCTGACCCCTGAATTACTAATTGAGCCTTTTGTACACAGTCCATCACTGACTTTATAACGTCTTATAAAGGTCCTACAACAGTATGCACTTCATTGTCCGACAAATAGCTAAAATAGCCAATCGACAAGCTTGCCGATTGGCTATTTTTCACACATTTTTTGGGATCCCCCCCCCCCCCCCACGTTTTCATGGTTAGTAACAAATTATACACAACACATATCCCTGTATGCATGTACGCGTGCACTCACATGTGATTATCTTATCTTATCTCATCTCATCTAACCATGTCAAGGGCCTCCAAAATTATAATTTACAACCCCATCTAAAAAAAAAATATTCCAGGGACCCCCCAGAAGCAAAGATTTGAGTTAAAAATGTTTGCTTTAAAAAAATATATATATTCAAAGATTTGCACAAATATTCACGATTTTTCAAAAATAGCAGATCTGCAAGCTCATAGCGCGGCAGCTCGTAGATCTGCCATTTTTGAATAGCCAAAGTATAAAATGATAATATAAAGTAGTATCACATTTCATTCGAGAACTCACATCATAATCCATCCCAGCAAACACATTTCTGCACGTGTGTGTTCACACACTCACAGCTAAAACACAGGTATACGATTTGATTTCTCTTTCCCCACCCAAAGTGGAGATTTGATACGAGCAAAGTTGACCCGCCCCGTAAATCCAAAGCCGTGTTGACATAACTACTTTTCCACACGCATTACGCCAAAGTGGTCGTACCGTCCCATTCCCTAATGAAGGTGTGAGCCCGGCCCGGTGATTTATACCGTCTGCAGATTGAATGTGTGTGCCTCTGTAATTGCTTCAGCCCTCTCTGGTGCTTTCTGTACTGCCTGGTGAATGGAGCCGGCTCCATTTTTAGACACTTACATTTAGTCTAACTTGGCAAGCTGCCCTCGGCTGCTCTCTCTCTCTCTCTCTCCCCATCCTGAGCGGAGGAGAAGGTGATGGCTCACCCTGGTGAGAGCATAGCAGACACATCACATCACATGAATTGAGGCTGTGGTCCTTCCCAACCGCTGCCCTGGTTTTGAATCCGACCCCGAGGCTCTTTGCTATACATGGTAACCAGTGGTGGAAAAAGTACACAAGTGTTGGCACCAAAATGTACTTAAAGTACCAAAAGTAAAAGTTCACAAGTTCTCAAATGTATAAAACTCTTTCGAAAATAGCAGATCTACAAGCTCACAATGCGTCGCATCGCGACGCATTGTGAGCTTGTAGATCGGCTGTTTTCAAGTGGCCGAAATGTATATACAGTATAGGGTTGAAGTGGTTAATGTATGTTTTGCAACGATAATCTAAATCTACAAAGTAACTAGCAACTAAAGTTTTTAAATAATTGCAGTGGAGTAAAAGTACTCTCAGAGTTAAATGAACACTGTAGATTGATGTCCCAGAAATAAAACATTTTAAATGGTTTCAAATGGATCCATGGTCGTATGCATATGCAACCCGGGACTCCTTGGAAGGCAGAAGGTTTGAGAATCGATGGAACTAAATAAATGTTTGTCTCCTTCTAACGTCAATAGCCATGGCTAGCCATGCCGCTGATGCGGGGGGGTTGTTGTAGCTGTAAATCAAAAGGCCCGGGCAGAGCGAAATCTTTCTCTGAGGGCGAATAAAATGAGTTTCGGCTCCTTAGATGTTTAATCAACGTAAGTCGGGTATCGGTCCCTATAGGGGACATTCTCATTGGGGCCATTACTACCTAGCTCTATTACTGTATAGGTCCCCCAGGTTAAGGCTTGTCAGCAGTGGTGGAAAGTAAGGAAGTACATTTACTCAAGTACTGTACTTAGATACAATTTGGATGTACATTTACTTTACTTGATTATTATTATTATTATTATTATTATTATTATTATTATTATTATTATTATTATTATTATTATTATGATAAATGTAATAATAATAATAATAATAATTATTACCCTTATTATTATTATTATTATTATTATTATTATTATTATTATTAGTAGTAGTAGTAGTAGTATTAGTATTATACTTTAGTATTACACTTTAGTATTATACTCCACTAAATTCCCCTACAATTGTCTGACAGCTTTAGTTACTAGTTACTTTGGAGATTTAAATTATTGATACAAAACATGCATTAACCACTTAGCTTACCTATTCTATACGGTGGCTCTCTGAAAATTGCCAATCTGCAAGCTCACAATGTATCGAGTCGTCACACGTTGTGAGCTCGGCATGATGCGTACATTTATTTCGGTACTTTAAATATAACTTTGGTGCCAGTGCTTTTGAATGTAGGCATTTTGCTTAGCAGAGTAATTCTTCAATGTGGTATCGGTACTTTTACTTAAGTAAAAGAACAAAAAACTAATTTGAGTACTTATTCCGCCACTGTCAGCAAGTCCTAGGTTCCTAGGGAAATCTTTGGCTCTTTCACACCCCCAGTTGCTGTAAGAGGTGCGTGTCCATGGACCGGAGGTCAAATCCATTCTGCTTACAGTCCCATTCAGGAAGTAATTAGGATGGGGATGGAGAATGGAGTAGGATTGTTTTCGGTGAACCTGTGACCTGGGCTGGAATGGACCCATCCTCTGAGTCATGTGGTCTGCTGTTCTGCCTGCAGTTATTAGGAGGTCATGTGACACAGCTGTGTGAAGACCATATTGTTGACGCTGCTGAATCACAGCCATATCGTGTTATTAAGGAGAAATGTGTTTTACCTGTAGCCCTGTGTATGCACCTATGATTTCACTTGGTCATGGACACTTAAGACACACTCAGCCATGCAATACTGAAGGTCAAATATAATAATATTCATATTAATATTAATATTAATATTACAATGAATACTAATACATTTGTAAACCGCATAAGCTCTATTTTATACTTTGTCGTACAACGGTGCCGTGCAAAAATAGGGACAATAGACAATCTACAAGCTCACAATGCGTCGTATTGCGACGCATTGTGAGGTTGTCGATGGGCTATTTTTGAAAATATTTAATTTTATTCAAATTGATAATTTTTTATAATCAATTACATAGTTTGACTAGCTGTTGCACCCCTAATTGTGTGCCCTTGTTGTTGGGGTATTTGCTACTGTACACATAATAGAATTCCACCTCTGCATTTAATCATCCTAACGTTTTACGCAGGTGAAAGTGCCATTAATACTGCACCCGGGGAGCAACTAGAGGTTAAGTGTCTTGCTCAGGGGCACTTTTTTTTTTTTTTTTTGTGTTTTTTTTTTTTTTCACTGAAATTCTTAAGTTGACCCATTTAGACCATGAGGTCTAAATGGAAAGCAAACTTATGTTGCTATATCAGTGGTGCTCAAACTTTTTCATGTCAAGGACCCCCAAAATTATATGTATTTGGCCCGTCGACCCCCATCTCAAAATCATTTGTAATAGGGACCCCCCAGAAGCAAAGATTTGAGTAAAAAAAAAATCCCCTTAAAAATATATATATTCAAATATTTGCACAAATGTTCAATATTTTTCAAAAAATAGCAGATCATTCTTCGGCATTCATTTTAACGGTCGGTTTGAATAGGTTAATATACCACTATTTACAGAGCAGTGCAAGCCTTGCTTGTAAGGATTGCTTGCAAGTCATTCTTTGTAACTTTCATTTTTGTAGTCTTTTTGGCGACGACTCTGGTAGCTAGAATGAAATGAACTGGGCCGATGCCCGCTGGGAACGATGCCCTTTGGGAACAATGCCCGCTGGGAACGATGCCCGTTGGTTTGATGTCTTTGCTTCTTGTCTAAGATCTTCTTCTCCATGTGGTCTTCTAGCGTCACTGGTCACATCCTTGATTCCTCATAATGTTGCTCTACCAAGAACCAAAGCTTGTTCTGTCACTCTGTACATGAACATCAGCCGAATGCCTGACATGTCATGTATGCACACACACACACGTTATGTAAACTGTATTTTTGGCAGCACCACAGATGATGAAACCAAATGCAACACACATGACCTAAATCCTTGTCATTGACTCACAGTTTGATTCAGTTTCTTAATGCTTGCTGTTTTTAAAGTGAAAACGATTAGGTGAGGATTTACAGCTCTACTACACGAGTGTTAATTTAAACCATCATAGGTAAAAAAAAACAACCTCTCAGGGTTAAATGAACACTCAGGGGTTTGATTTTGCTGTGTACTGTGTGTGCACGTGAGCTAGACAATTGCCAATGTTAACTAAACTTTCCAAAGACACTTAAAGGTTTAGTTCACCCCAAAAATTACTTATTCTCTATAAATGCACACCCCATGAAGCCTTGAATTCATGGATTAGAAAAAAAAAAGGTTAAACATAAGGACACATCGATGGCATGATTGATACCAATGGTGGTAAAAAGGTCAAATAGTCAAAAATATGTCGGGCAAACCGTAAATATGTCGGTCTGGTGCTAGACATTACAGGCAGTACAGTAACCTAGGAGTGGAAGCAGTTGGTCACTTGTTACCTGAAGCTGCCCATTAAGATGTCTGTCATGGTGTCACCACACACACACACACACACACACACACACACACACACACACACACACACACACACACACACACACACACACACACACACACACACACACACACACGCACACGCCTGTGGATAACCCTGTCATGACAATGTGATTTATCATACAGCTAAATGAGAGTTATGGACTCTAAGGTGATAGATTCAAGTTCATGGGTGCTGGAATATTGATTTATTCCCTGCTGTCAGTCTAGATGTGGCACTTTTGGAGGGTTCGGCGATGGAAGCTATTGACATTCCATCTGTCCTCTCAGAGTTAAATGAACCCACTTTCAACCTGGCATCCCTATTTTGGGTGTTATAGGTGAGATGTCTTTTTTTGGGGGTGTTATAGGTGCGATTTTCAGAAAAAACTAAAAGATTCCGATATTTTCAACAACCACATGTTCAGAAATATCAGATCTTTTTGATTGGCATGACATAAAAGGCTGACATAAAAAATATTGTATAATTAGAATTTATTTCAGCAATTTTTCAAAACCTTTGAAAACATTAAAGGAGGCGTACAGGCTCACAATGCTTTGCATGGCTTTTTAAACAATGGGGCTTAAGTGGTTACCGGTAATTCAAACCCATTCTCTTCCTATTCTTTCCCCTTAATGCCAAACGATACCAGCTGAGAGATCATCTCCATTAAACACCAAAGCATCCTTCATGTCAAGAAGTATTCTGTATTTTCACCACTTTGGTTAAAATACACCACTTTGTATTTTAACCCTATATACTTACCGGGGTCCCCGAAGGCCTCTAAATCAGATCCACTCCTTTTGCAAGGCAAATGCAGGCAAAATGCACCAAAAATAGCTGTAGTGGAATAAGTACTCAAATGTTTTACTTAAGTAAAAGTACCAATACTGCAATATAGAAATAGTAAAAGTCCAGAATTCAAAATTGACTTGAGTAAAAGTACAAAAGTGTTGGCATCAAAATATACTCTACCAAAAGTAAAAGTACTAAAATATTTGAAAATAGCTGATCTACAAGCTCACAACGCGTCGCGATGCGACGCGTTGTGAGCTTGTAGATCGGCTATTTCCAAATAGCCTAGGTATAAAATAGGGCTAAAGTATTTAATGTATGTTTTATGATATCATAATTTATATCTGAAAAGTAACTAGTAACTAAAGTTTTCAAATAATTGTATTGGAGTAAAAGTACAACATACATGTGCCTATATTCTCGCCGAATGTTAACCTATTATGACATGTCCAGAATAGGGATGCTAGGTTTCATGTGTGTTTAATGCGACAGTTTTTTTTTTTGGGGGGGGGGCATTAACAAGGATTTCATCACAAACGACAATGAAACGTTCTGCAGGGATGCTAGGGTTTACTGTGTTTAATATGCAGAATCAGTGAGTTGTGAACAGTTTAAACACAGCATGCATTAGCAGACCTACTTGTTTGTGTACTTGCTACTTTCACAGCTGTCCCTTTTTAAAGGACCACTGCAAAAAAAAAGAAGAAAATGATGTAGTATCTGTTGGTGTGAATGTGAGTCATAAACAAAACTTATGGCTCCTGTTGATTTTAAGAACACGTTGGAGCATTCCTTTAATGATTTAAATGTGTTCTGACAGGGTCACCGCTGTTCGGAAGAATGTTGTGTTTTTGCCTGTTGTTTTAATTTATTAGGTTCAACGTTCACAGGCGATGCAGAACGCTACTTTCTGCACCAAACCACTTGAGAATAATTTGAATAATATTCACTCTAAATGGTGGCACTTTGTTGCCATTTATTATTATTTTAATTTTTTTCACATTTTCAGTTGAATGAATATGCATGAAGCAAATTATGTGTACTGCAATTTTCACTGTCAGAATAACGATGAGATGTGAGTGTATTAACATAGCATGTTTTTTCATAAATGAAAGCCCTATTTTATACTGACAGTGTCACGCAAAAGCTTTGCTATCCCTAAAAATCTAGCCTGGTAAACTATCAGAGTCGCGTGAATTCAAACCGGGAGGCCAGGTTGATAGTGGTCAAGTGTGTCTGTGTGGGTTTTATCAATATTGAACCAATGAAAAGTATCAACAATTGTGATATTTAAAGGGGCACGGTGGCGCAGTCGGTAGGGCTGTCACCTCACAGCTAGAAGGTCCTGGGTTCGATTCCCGCCGGGGACGCTGTGGGCGTGTGTTCTCCTCCGTGTCATCAGCGGCCATACCCTAGGTGGGGTTTGCATGTTCTCCCCGTGTCTCCCAGGGTAGTTAATAGCTTCACAAAAACATGTAGTAATCCTGGTCCTTATACCGCCTCCGCCATGACAGCCGGGGCGCCTGATGGAGGGGAAAGGAACTGGTTGGAATAACGTGTTCCTTCCACGGAAACTCCCCCCTGTCAGGTGATAAGAAGGTCAGTTGGCTCTCATGCATTGAAGGAGGCATGAGCTCGGCCCTGGGCTCCCTAGGCTGGTGAGGGGAGTGTAGCGCCCAGGATCACTTAGATGATTGGCACCGGGTGAAAAAGGGTTACAAAATCGCGGGATAACATGTTTTTTTTTTTTAAACAATTGTGATATTTGACGTTTGTTGTGTGTTGTGTTTTTCCTCAACAGAACAACAGCGCGTGGAGACCTCACTCGTGTCAGGAGTGTACATGCTACGGAGACATAGTCATCTGCACCAACACCACACACTGCCCAAACCCCCGCTGTGACTTCCACAGGGTAAGAGCTTTATGTCTGCGCCGTAAAAAAAACCTCCAAGGTTTCATAACCTGCTTCAGAGCTTTAGCCACTTAAACCCCTGTACACTTGACCTGACCTGAGCTAAAGGCTGCTCTGTACTTTTCATTCCCTCTACGCTAGTGGTTCTTGACCCTTGAGGGGGTTCCAGGTGGTCCCCAGCTAAATGATGGAGAGTCGGTAACCAAATGGACCCTTATGGATCTTTGACTCTTGAGAGTGTAAAATGAAACCAAAATGAATGGACCCTTATTAATCTTTAAAGGACAACTTTGTTTTTTTTACAACCAAGGTTTATATTTTAGCTTGTAATTAAATTAAATAAATGATGTGTGTTAATTTTTTTTCATTTACTGCTTTCTATAGTTTTAGCAATTTTCGTGATATTTTTTACAGTGGGCGGGGGCATTCTGTCCGGTGGCTAAATATGCCTTTTTTTACACAATAAAAAAGGTCCTGTGGTCTTTGATGGCCAGATGTGAGTTATTGGGGGCTAGAAGAGCTACTGTAAATAATAATAAAGAAAACGCCGGGTTATTGTGTAAAGAAAGACATATTTACCCACCGGACAGAATGCCCCCGCCCACTGTAAAAAAGATTGCGAAAATTGCTAAAACTATAGAAAGCAGTAAATGAAAAAAAAACAACACTCATCATTTATTTACTTTAATTACAAGCTAAAATATAAACCTTGGTTGTAAAAAACTAAAGTTGTCCTTTAACTCTTGAGAGCGTAAAAGGAAACCAAATGGACCTTTACGGACCATTTCATTTTACGCTCTCAAAACTTAAATTATTGTTAAACATCTTAACATCTTTATTAAACAGTTGTTGTTTTGGTCAACGTTTGCCTGTCATTTCTCCTATTGGTACCAACATTAATACAGCATGGAATTATGGGCAAAATCTTATCCAACAATAACAATATATTCTAAGTTTGTGGTCTGAGAGTCTACATCTCATGAAACGGTGGTCCGTGGCTCAAATGCCGAATAAATAATGGACCTTGATATGAAAAAGGGTTGAAAACCACTGCTCTACACCACATCTCTTTGCCGAAAAATACCCGATACCCTACAAGCGCACAACGAGTCACGTTGCGACCTGTTGTGAGCTTGTAGATCAGCAGCAATTTTTTAGGCAAATGGTTTGTTTAGTTTCCTTTCGTTTGAAATGCAAAGAATAACCACGAATTACAAATCATGGATGTTAATCAGCGTGAGGATAAAACGGAATAAAATCCAGGAGTTATTTCCATTGTGGTCCTCGTACAAATGACAGGAAACGTGACACTTCACTTTAGTGACAGTCAGTTAACCACCCTCTAGACTAGGGGGTGGGCAACTTTGATGATGGAGAGGGCCACTATATTTCCACAGTCACTCCAGGGGGCCACATTGCATATTGTTGCTGTCGGGCAGAAACCTCTTATCTCCATATTTTAACTTGATTCATTTAGTAAATGAATGTCCTACTTCGTCATTCTACTATGTCACTCAAAAGTTGCAAAATTAGCGCTTGAGCTTGTAGATCGGCTATTTTTGCTATTTTCGAATTGGAAAAGTAACATTTTAATTTAATTTCAAATGCTTAAGTTATACTCATGTTAACTTTATGAACTTAAATACAAATACATTGGACATAAAAAAGACAATAACATTTTAATACTAGTCATTAAACAACCAATATAGACTAATTAATTAATGCGGGTCATGTGTGCATGTTTGGAATTGGAATAGCTAAACTAAAGAATAAACTAACTAAGGTGGGGGCCGCATGTGGCCCCCGGGCCACCAGTTGCCCATAGTCTAGAGTAGACCCTCTAGACTTAGAGAACCGGACTTGAGTTACAACTGTAGTTTTACAGTTCTTTCCATCTACACCTAATCTCTGCGCCGAAAATAGATGATCTACAAGCTACTGGTGAATGTTCCCCCCAGAATAGGCATGCAGGGGTTCAAGTGGTTGAAATAAATAAGACGGATACGGTTCAAGTGGTTAACCTGCTTTTCAGAAAAGGGTTCCGTTCGGGTTTAATACATCAACTCCACCTTGAAGCGTGGATCCATTTCTAAAAGGCTTTTTCGAGGTCAAATGCACAACTTGAAACCTATCGTTCTAAAAACACATTTACGGTGGAGAGCAGAAGTCTTTTTTTTTAACATACTGTAGGGTGGAGAGGCTGGCTAGGATTAAAACTGATTTACCAATATGTGTAGAGTATGTCAATACAATAAAACTAATTGCAGTGGTTGTATTTGGTCTGGTCTGCCTACCAGTTTTGCCACGTCTGCTTATTTTAAGCAATTTTGCGCTTGTTTTTCTGTAAAGTAGCTGGTAGTGGTGGGTTGTGGGTTGTGGTTTTTTGGGCTTGTTTCTAAAGTGTAGTTGCTTATTTGGGCTTGTTTCCTAATGTTGGTTAAACCTGTGTCTCTCAAACATTTTCGTGTCAAGGAAACCCCCCAAATGATAATGTATTTATCCAGGGACCCCCCACCTGCAAACATTTTGTGCCAGGGACCCCGTACCAGATTTGTGTAATCCCCAATATTTTTTGGGGAAAATAGCAGATCTAGAAGCTCACAACACGTCGCATCGCAACGCGTTGGGAGCTTGTAGATCTACTCTTCTGTAGAAACATTCAGATTCTGTGGTCGGGTAGAATTGGTTGACATGAGATTTTGCTATTAACTCAAATTGAAATTACAAATGTGCTCTCTCACTCAACAGCAAAATCTTTGGGAGAATCCCGGGTAGGGAATGAAAGTTACAGATAAGCCTTATTTTACATAATTGCAATGCAGCGTGAGCTTAGATTGGCAATTTTCGCTATTTTGAAAATGCATAAATATGTATTAACATTTATTTAGCCTATAATGACCAAAATGGGGACACCAGGTTGAAAGTGATAAATTTTTCTGTTAACCACTTACAGTACTTACACCCTAGTTGACCAGGGTGGTGTCCCCCAGGGGTCTGTACTCGGTCCCCTCCCTTTTCCCCTTCTACACCAAATCACTTCGGGCGAATATAGCCGACCCACAAGCTCCCGGTTGTGAGCTTGTAGATGGACTATTTCCACAGAATATCCCGACGTGCCCAGAATAGTCGACGCTCAGCGTTCATGTGGTTAATTTGGAAGCAATGGCAGTGACTCCAGCTTTAGCTTGGCTCAGCGTTTCACTTTTAATTCATTGGGAGACATTTCTACCCTCACTCTCCCATCCTCCTCATCATGGCTGCTTAAACGTGGATTTAGTTGTCAAGCCGGAGGTGACAGCCAGCGTCAAAATCAATCTCAACCCTGAGCTAAGGCAAACAATCGATGCCTAATGAATTCCACTCCGCTGGCTAGATAGTAATCCAATGCTAATTAAAAACTAGCCATCATGTGCACAGAGCCCTGCACTCCTAACATTTCTTATGCTCTTGCAACTTAACTTTTCCACTCAACTCAAGTTCAAAACTAAATGTTTGTTGTTAAAAATGCTCTATATTCATGGGTACAGAGTGTTTGTTCTGTAACAGCCCCCCCCCCTTATCTGCAGCTCTCTAGTATACAGAAAACACATTTTCAGGTGGGCCATCCTATCAGCTTAAGTGTAGTGTTCCAGTGCCAATTTTGTCTGTTCTTTTTTTTTCTTCATCACTTCCAATTTCAATAGTTTATCCTGTATCCGGTATGAGTTATCTCTCCTGATTTGATAACATTGGAATCCTAAACAGAAAATTTATTTTCTGTTTATTAAAGAGCTGGAGAGACGTGTGAGACCGATATTACCGAACAAACACTATAGTCTATTGGAATGATTACTATCAGAATATAGAGCTATTTAAAACGTATTTAAAGAAATACCGCTTTGGCACACATGTACAGTAGGTTTACAGGTGTAAAAACAAGTGGGTGAAATTCTTTGTCTCTTCTATTCCTAGCACCCATCACAGTTTCAAGAAAGGGGGCAACAAAATATGAGCAAAGGCAAATATGATTAGTGTGAATTATACACATAAGGTGCATGATATACAGTAAGGTGCATGGTTAAACTTAGCAATGGAACGAGGCACTTTAGCTCCTTTATATTCTACTTATTCTGAGCGATTGCTAAACGCATCATTTGTAAATGTTAATAGGCTATATGCACAGCAGCCATATTGGGAGGAAACTGGGCCTCTTCTTACTTCCTTCACAGGTGTTACCAATGATATTAATGAAGGCTCTGTTCCATTCTGGTCAAGGTGCTGATATCGTGCATGTTGGCTCACTAGAAACACTCCATTTTGGCTCCCAAATGGCCCTTTATGGTGGGTGTGTAACTCTAAGAGTGTACAAATGGAACCAAATGGACCCGTAAGGGTCCATTTGGTTCCATTTGTACACTCTCAGAGTTATGGGGGTCCTTGAAAATAAGACAACCACTATGCCACCCTAAATGGAACAGAGCCTTAATTAGTATCATTGGTAGCACCTATGAAGGAAATAAGGAAGGGGCCCAATTCATTCCCAATATGGCTGCTGTGCATAGAGCCTATTAACCGAATGAAGCCTCGCGTCCGTGTTCTGGGGCAAACGTTTGGCCCGAAAGTTACAGATCTACCAGCTCACAATGCATTACGTGGCGAGCTTGTATATGTGCTCTTAGCAGCTCTTCTCTTTGAAGAGATTTAGTAGAGGAGGAGAAGAAAAAAAATGCTGATCTAGTATAGTGCCCCGGTGGACAAAACAAGTAACAGTTTTGAAAAAAAATAAGTGATTCTCTCTCACATTCCACTCTGTGGAGTGGAGTTATTTTCTTATCAGACAGTTTATGTTTACTGTGTTTTTATTTGGTGAGAAACGGCACCTGTGATCCTATCTGTAAAGCTTCCTAAAACGAACTTTTCTATTTTGGTTTTCATCAAACCTTGATCTTTTTCGGGGATGCTTTGTTATTCTCTCACCGTCCTCCCCAGCAGATACCAGCGTACTATATTATTCTTTGATTTGCTTCAGTGGGCTTTTAGGACATAGATTTATTGCTCGCTACAGTATGTGATTACATTTTAAATATATATTGTTTTAGTTTAAAAAGTTTCTTGTTCAAAAAGTTAAAGCTCTGTTTTCTGATAGTAATCATTGCTATAGGGTGCTTGTGAGCTATTTTCAGTATTTTGGAATTTTGTTGAAAGTGAAAGTTAGGAGTGTGTGAGTTTTATGAATATTGAACCAATGGAAAGGGCCTGTGACTGAATGATAACTACATTGGCCTCTTTTTTACATGTCCTGAAAACGTATGGTTCGGGGCATACAAGGTTAATACATGGCGACAATATAATACATGCAATATCACTAGCAGACTGTATTTCAATATGAATTGTAATATTAATATTGTCCTTCTCTCTCTGTGTGTTCCATACTGTATGATGCATTCGTTATGCTTTGTTATGTATTCCATGGTGGTATTTTCACTGACTGTACACCTTTGTACAGACTGCCCAGTTAATTTCCATGTGAATGGACATGGATAATTGAATGTTTCCTACGCAAGGTTGCACAGAGACGCTTATGCCGTGTTTGTGTGTCTGTGCGTGCGTGCGTGCGTGTGTCTGTGTGTGTGTGTGTGTGTGTGTGTGTGTGTGTGTGTGTGTGTGTGTGTGTGTGCGTGTGCGTGTGCGTGTGCGCGCGTGTGTGTCCAAAGGGAGAGCGTCTGAGAATCCCTCCTAACAAGTGCTGTCCAGAGTGTGTCTCCACCTCCCAGGGTTCCTGTCAGTACGAAGGACTCGTATACGGGGTAAGATCTAACAACAAGCTATTCTCCTATGTATAGTACACCGCCAATGGTGGAATGTATATTTACTAATTAAGTGCTGTACTGCTGTAGTTATTTTCTGAGTTCACACTAGCAGCTACAAAAGCTACAAAACGACCAAGGGTCACCAGCTATGCTGGTGCCGAGTTGCCTTTGAAGTGTTCACGCCATCAAGCGTGCGTTTGCAAAGCGAGAAAAATATGGAAAAGTAAAATTAATTCTTGGGTTAAAAGAGCAGAGAACTGGCTAACGGCGAGTATGTTTTGCCTCCAATACAAGCAGGACTTGTGTGGAGAGAGACGGTGAGTGTAAATGGGTGACACAAAAAAGTGATTGCTTGACGCTTCACTGTGTCATTGAAGCGCTGAAAAAAGTCGAGGCCAGCTCAACTTGACTCTGTAGCGGGCATTTAAAAGCTAAAGTGTCGGGCGTCAGTTTGTGCCTTCATGTCAATGGCTTCCATTGAAAATGGCTCGTGGCCTGTCGCTCCGTAGCTGCTAGTGTGAATGCAGCATTACTAGACTTGAGTATTTCCATTTTATATTTTATACTTCTGCTCCTCTATATTTAAGAGGCAAATGTTGCACTTTTTAATCCACTATCTGCAATTATTTGACAGCTTTAGTTACTAGTTACTTTGTAGATTTAGGTTACTATTACAACACTTACATTAAGTGATGAATGATGACGTATATATAGAGAGGTTAAGCTAACCGGCAGCACATAAAGTAAGTGTCAGAGTTATTAAGGTTTCGAGGCCAATAGGCTCGAAGCCTTATTACATCTGTAAGAGTTCATTATTCTTCCGCCGGTTTTGCCAGTTCTGGCCTAACCGCGTGGTCACTTTTTATGAAATTCGGCAATATGGTAGAGGGCTATGCCAAACGGCGAAAACCCGAAACTCACAAACATTGGCCAAAGGGTGGCGCTGTAGCACTCAATTGAAATATGCCAACTTTGAACAGGTACAACTCATGCCCTGTTTGACCCACAGCCATGAAACTTCGATGCACACATGCGTCTCCTCATGCCTAACAACTTTCACACTCTGACTTTTGACCTCTGACCTTTAGATCTCCTACCATTTCGAATTCTATGAAAAGCAGTAAAAAAGACTCTTCCTTCGTACAGATTGAGCAATCTGTACGAAACTGTATACACATGAACTTTGGACCAATGCCGACAGACGTGAGCAAGCGGATTTTCCATAAGTGAAAACGTTAAGCTTTTATAAGCCAATGAAAATTGCAGTTTTATGACAATTATTGAACTGCCCCTAAAACATACATGCAGACTCGCATTTGTTTGACACTTTGCAATATTGTAGAAGGTCATTCCAAGTATCACTGGAACCAATCTTACTCCAATTGGTCAAAGGGGGGCGCTATAGCAATTTTTTGAAAATGCAAACTTTAAACAGGCAAAAGTCATGCCTCGTTTGGCCGACAGCCGTTAAACCTGCTTACACATGTGCCTTGACTCATGAGGAACACATGTATCACTTTGACCAGTAAGCTCTGCCCTTAGATTGTCTGCAATTTTGAGCAGTTTGAAAAACATTTAAATCCAGGATTTCTGAGCAATTTGCGTGAAAGTGTGTCATGTGTGTGAACTCCCTTTTCACTAGTTCAGGTGTGTAGGTTCAATAGCTTGATAGCTTAATCATCTGCCTTGAAACCACAGGGTTGCTGGTTCGAATCCCACCTCAGGTAGACTTCATTATAATTGCATTGCACACAACATGACTGTATCAATGAGGAACATATCTATCACTTTGACCAGTAAGCTCCGCCCTTAGATTGTCTGCAATTTTGAGCAGTTTGAAAAACATTTAAATCCAGCATTTCTGAGCAATTTGCGTGAAAGTGTGTCATGTGTGTGAACTCCCTTTTCATCAGTTCGGGTCTGTTGGCCCAATGGCTTAATCATCTGCCTTGATACCACAGGGTCGCCGGTTCAAATCTCACCTCATGCAGACCTCAACTCAATTGCATTGCACACAACATGACTGTATCAATGAATAAACATGCAATTATTAAATGAAACGCTTATTGAGAGTAGTTGTTTTCAATGTATGATGTACTTCATTCCCTCTTTTGTTTTGTTTTGTTTTGTTGGATTCTCCCTTCTCACTGACCAAGGCTGTGGATTGAATAGCTTGATCAATACAGTGTTAGTCTCATGTGCCAAAGGTCCATGGTTCAAACCCCACTCGTCACAGTTTACATTTAAATTGCATTATACAAAACATGACCCTGTTAATTCAGACATGTGCAATTTTTAAACAATACCATGAATTGCTTTTGAGAGTAGTTGTTTTTTATGTATGACATACTTTTTTGTGAAAATAGCTGATCTACAATCTCACACCTTTTTAGATAGCAACGCGTTGTGAGCTTGTAGATCGACTATTTTCACTAGTTTCCATTCCGAAATGTATTGAGCAGTTTGAAAAACATTTAAACCAAGGATTTCTGAGCAATTTGCGTGAAACTGTGTCAAATAAATGTTTGAGGCCCTTTTTCACAGGTTCAGGTGTGTTGGTTCAATAGCTTGATCGCTTAATCATCTGCCTTGAAACCACAGGGTCGCCGGTTCGAATCCCACCTCATGTAGACTTATAATTGCATTGCACACAACATGACTGTATCAATAATTGCATGTGCAATTGTTAAAAATAACGAGAAATGTATACTTGAAAGTAGTTATTTTTAATGCATGACGTACTTCATTCGCCCTTTTGTTTTGTTTTGTTAGATTCTCCTTTCTCACTGTCTGATCCTGTGGATTCAATAGCTCCACCAGTAGAGTGTGAGCCTCATGTGCCGAAGGTCCCTGGTTCAAATCCCACTGATTACAGTTTACATTTAAATTGCATTGTACAAAACATGACCCTGTTAATTCAGACATGTGCAACTTTTAAACAATAACATGAAATGCTTTTTTGAGATTAGTTGTTTTTTTATGTACAACATACTTTCTTGTGAAAATAGCCAATCTACAATCTCACAACTTTTCAGATAGCAACACATTGTCAGCTTGTGGATCAACTATTTTCACTACTTTCCATTCCAAGAACACAAAACAAAACTTTATTGCTAAATATTTGTCAACCAGTAATCTAGAGTAGTTAGCAAAACAGAGGCTTGGTTCATAACGGACTGAAAAACCTATAGATATCAACAGACACCATCAGGGAGGCTATATTTCTAGTTCAATAAGAAGAGAGGCAGCCTGTGAATCCATAGGTCGCTGGTTTGATCCCTGTCCCCAACAATGTCTGTCTGTCTGCCACTCTGTCACTGTCTGTCTGTCTGCCAGTCTGCCAGTCTGCCACTCTGTCACTGTCTGTCTGTCTGCCAGTCTGCCAGTCTGCCACTCTGTCACAGTCTGTCTGTCTGCCAGTCTGCCACTCTGTCACTGTCTGTCTGTCTGCCAATCTGCCAGTATGCCACAGTCTGTCTGTCTGTCTGTCTGCCAGTCTGCCAGTCTGCCACTCTGTCACAGTCTGCCAGTCTGCCACTCTGCCACTCTGTCACTGTCTGTCTGTCTGCCAGTCTGCCACTCTGCCACTCTGTCACAGTCTGTCTGTCTGTCTGTCTGTCTGTCTGTCTGTCTGTCTGTCTGTCTGTCTGCCACTCTGTCACAGTCTGCCAGTCTGCCACTCTGTCACAGTCTGCCAGTCTGCCACTCTGTCACAGTCTGCCAGTCTGCCACTCTGTCACAGTCTGCCAGTCTGCCACTCTGTCACAGTCTGCCAGTCTGCCACTCTGTCACAGTCTGCCACTCTGTCACTGTCTGTCTGTCTGCCAGTCTGCCACAGTCTGTCTGTCTGCCAGTCTGCCAGTCTGCCACTCTGTCACAGTCTGCCAGTCTGCCACTCTGTCACTGTCTGTCTGTCTGCCAGTCTGCCAGTCTGCCACTCTGTCACAGTCTGTCTGTCTGCCAGTCTGCCACTCTGTCACAGTCTGCCAGTCTGCCACTCTGTCACAGTCTGCCAGTCTGCCAGTCTGCCACTCTGTCACAGTCTGCCACTCTGTCATAGTCTGCCAGTCTGTCACAGTCTGCCAGTCTGCCAGTCTGCCACTCTGTCACTGTCTGTCTGTCTGTCTGTCTGTCTGCCAGTCTGCCACAGTCTGTCTGTCTGCCAGTCTGCCAGTCTGCCACAGTCTGTCACAGTCTGCCAGTCTGCCAGTCTGCCACTCTGTCACAGTCTGCCAGTCTGCCACTCTGTCACAGTCTGCCAGTCTGCCAGTCTGCCACTCTGACAGTTTTCTCGAAACCGCTCATTGCTGCTTGCAGCTATATTTATTATATATTTTTGTTTCCTCCCAGGTTTTAGCCCCTAGAATATATCAAATGTCACCCGACGCGAGACGAATTAATACATTACTAATTACCATCCAATCATTTATGATTGTGAAACGGCTCATTCTGCTCATTTACGTTTAGTAGGCCTACTGTATATATTGATGACAAATACTTTTGTCCTTCTACTTCATAAAAATGTTGAATACAGGACTTTTACGTAACAGAGAATATCAAAATTGGTGGTATTTCTACTTTCTACCTAAGGCAGTGGTTCTCAACCAGTGGTCCGGGGACCACCAGTGGTTCTTGAGGGGGTTCCAGGTGGTCCCCAGCTAAATGATGGAGAGTGGGTAACCAAATGAACCCTTATAGATATTTAACTCTTGAGAGCGTAAAATTATTGTTAAACATCTGCATTTACTTAATCAAAGAATTGTTGTTTGCCTGTCATCTCTCCTATTGGTACCAACATCAATACAGCATGGAATTGTGGACCAAAATCGTATCCAACGATAGCAAAATATTCTAAGTCTTGGGGTCTGAGAGGCTTAATCTCATACAAACGGTGGTCCCGTGGCTCAAATACCGAATAAATAATGGACCTTGATATGAAACTGGTTGGAAACCACTGACCTAAGAGAAAGAAAAAAAACATTCCAACACTGTGCACTGACTGCCCCCCCATCCCTCCCTATACCAGCCTCTCACTAACACTTGTTTGAACGAGTGGGTGCCTCTCTAAAGGAGGTGTGCATGGGGGGGGGGGGGGGGGTTTGGTCATGTTGGCAGCCATTGTGGACGGGACAGCTCCTCTAGGAGCTAACAAGATGTTTTTGGCCCGGACTTGGCATTCCGTCCGCGTCGCTTCGCTAGTGAAGCGGGCCACTTTGTTACAAGGAGCCATTCTGTGAGGAGGGGGGTGGAGGGGGGGGGGGGTGGGGGGAGGGGTTGCCATCATCACAGAGGAGGGTGAAAACCGGCGTTTTAAGCGAGCCTTTTGTGTGCGGTCGGGCCCGGTGCTGCTGTAATGTGTTATGTCTTCATTTCGAGTCCGTCGTACGGGTCGCGTGGCGAAAAAAACCCAGCAGATCTACAGTAGATTCACAACGCGTCGTAAATCGGCTATTGTGAGCTTGTAGATCGGCTATTTTTTGGGCGTGCTACACAGGCATATCGCGATGTATAGATATAGGGTTTAGAATGAAGTTCTGGTTGATGTGTTGTCCTTGTATGGGCACAGAGAGAGAGGCTGGCAGACAGCCTACTGATGGAATTTATTTAAAGGTTGGCAGAAGTGCTCAGACCTTTTACTTAAAGGACCACTTCACCCATTTTCAACCGTACCTTCGTTTAATCGGTCCTCACTAAGGCTCATTATAAGATGGCACTCTGTGTCTCAGAGGAGGGCTGTGGACAGTTCAGAAACCTGCCTACCAGTGACATCATCGATGGGGATTCCAAGCTAATAGAAACTACAGTACAGTCTTTCTCTTCCTGGAAAGTTGTCATACTGAAATAGAAGCCATTGCTCTTGCATCAATAAAAAAAAGTAAAATAACGTTTGAAATCTTGTTTGACATGACCAAACCTGCATGCCTACCGATGATGTCACTAGCAGTGGTGTAAAGTAATTAAGTACATTTACTCAAGTACTGTACTCAAATACAATTTTGAGGTATTTTTACTTTACTGGAGTATTTCCAATTTGCAGTACTTTTACTTCTACTCCACTACATCTCAGAGGCAAATATTATACTTTTATTCCACTACAATTACTTGAAAACGAGTAACTTTTTAGATTTAGATAGTTATTACAAACGATGCATTACCCACTTCAGCCCTACATTTCGGCCATTTGAAAATAGCAGATCTACAAGCTCACAATGCGTCGCATCGCGACGCATTGTGAGCTTGTGGATCTGCTATTTTCAAAATATTTTATACATTTAAAAACTTGTTCTACATAATGAGTACTTTCTACTTTGGTACTTTAAGTACTTTAATGCAATACTTTTGTACTTTTACTCAAGTAAATTCAGAATTTCTGACTTTTTCTTGTAACAGAGTATTTCTACATACATTGCAGTATTGATACTCTTACTTAAATAAAAATATGAGTATTTGCTCCACCACTGGTCACTAGTAGGCTGGTCTACTCAGGCAGTTGATGTCTCTCTCTCTCTCTCTCTCTCTCTCTCTCTCTCTCCCTCTCCCTCACTCCCTCACTCCCTCCCTCTCTCTCTCTCTCTCTCCCCCCCTCTCGTCCATAATGTCTCCCTGGTTCCCGCAGCATGACAGCCAGTGGTTTCCGTCCCAGTGTTCCCAGTGTTCGTGCTCCCAGCAGGGCAGTGTGTCCTGCTCTCCACTTCCCTGCCCTCCTCTCAGCTGTCCAGACGGCCACAGTCCTTTCACCCCGGCCGGAGAGTGCTGTCCCCAGTGTGCCCGCAACGGAGGTAGGTTAATAATGGTATAGGGTGTCAGACAGTGGCCAGGCAGCCTGCCAGGGTCCCCCACTGCTAAACCCTCACCAGACTGGCATCTTTATTATATGGGCAGCCGAGAGCTTGTTGTTTAACCCATTAAGACCGGGAACGTATCTGTGTGTCATTTTTAGATTTCTTTGGGCTATTTTTGGAAAATCGTGAACATTTTGTGCAAATCTTTGAATGTATATTTTTTAAAGCGAACATTTTTAAACTCAAATCTTTGCTTCCGGGGGATTCTACAATTGTCTTCTAAATCTAAATATTGCTATAATAATATCACTTTTTTTTTCAAGTCAAGGACCCCCAAATGTATTTGGCCGCGGACCCCCATCTCAAAATATTTAGTTCCAGGGACCCCCAGAAGCAAAGATTTGAGTTAAAAATGTATATATATACAGTATTCAAAGATTTGCACACATTTTCAAGATTTTTTTCAAAAATAGCAGATCTACAAGCTCATAGCACGGCACTATGAGCTTCTATTTCTGCTATTTTTGAATAGCCAAGAATCAAAAAATGACACAGATGCGTTCCCGGTCTGAATGGGTTAATTGAATGGCTGATGTACACACATTGGCACGCAGACTAAAAGGAACACATACTGTATACTGTACACACACACACACACACACACACACACACACACACACACACACATAATAGGATAAGATCTAGACATGCAGAAAACGCACAGGGCTGGGATGGCGGGCATGTCTAGAAAACATAGAGCTGCCCTAGTTCTATCGGCTATTTTTGGTACGCAACATCAGCGTACAACTAAGTATAGCTCAGGCTGTAGGGTTAAAGGCCGTTCACGCCAAGCATGATAACCACATAAATATGTTGTTATAAAAATCGTTCTGATTCAAGTGGAGGCCACAACACAACTGCTGTATAAGGACAAGCAGGGCCGGCGCGTCCATACAGGCGACCTAGGCGGCCGCCTAGAGCGGCAGTTTGGAGAGGCGGCAAAAAAAGTTGTAAAAAAAAATAAAATAATGATGATAAATCGGTAAAATCAGAATTAAATAACCCTAACCTAACCCTAATCCTAACCCTAAAAACTGAAATAAAGTAGCCAAAAACGTATCATAATCCGCCCAAAACCCGAATCTTTTTGCGAGGGAGGAATCTCGCATCAAAGGATCAGAGGAATCTCGCACAAAGTGCTGAATAGCTACCGCTAGCCGGTAGGCTACCTCAGTGTGTGTGCAACTGTCCTGCCTCCTTATGATAAATAATCAGAGTCAGTTCTTTCAGCACCACGGAGGCGGAGATCTCTCTCTCGCTCTTGCGCTCTCTCTCTCTCTCTCTCTCTCTCTCTCGCTCTCTCTCTCTCTCTCTCTCTGCCTCCGTGTGGGCTTATAGAACGTTCTCATTCAGCAGTTTGGACACTCACATAAAAGGTTATAGTTATTGTGCTTGGTGTGAACAACATTTTTTAAGGTTCAAAATGGACGAAAAAGGGTAAAAATAGTATTCATACAATGTATTTGGCTATTAAAAAATAGCAGATATACAAGCTCATAGCGCGGCACCGAGTGCCGCGCTATGAGCTTGTATATCTGCTCTTTTTTTTAAAACCGTGAAAATATGTGCAAACATCTTTACTCAAATCTTTGTGTGGTGTGTGTGTGTGTGTGTGTGTGTGTGTGTGTGTGTGTGTGTGTGTGTGTGTGTGTGTGTGTGTGTGTGTGTGTGTGTGTGTGTGTGTGTGTGTGTGTGTGTGTGTGTGTGCGTGTGTGTGCAGTGTCTTGCTCCTGGCAGGGGGAAGAGTACCGGGACGGTGAAGAATGGAAGAGCAGTCAGTGTTCTAAGTGTGTGTGTAGCGGTGGAGAGGTGCAGTGTTCTGCTGTCCAATGCCAGCCTGTGGCCTGCAAGCCGGTGAGGGGAGCCTCACGCACACACGCACACACACACACACACACACACACACACACACACACACACACACACACACACACACACACACACACACACACACACACACACACACACACAGAGGACTCCTGCATTTCAATTTCTCATAGTGTGTCCCAGCAGGCATTACAACAGCAATCCATCCCCAGTGTGTGCAAGCTGAACTCACGGTTCTCCCTGTGTGTTTAATGCACTTTGTTCTAACTCATTCTGCTCAGTATTTAAATCCTACGGAAAGGGCACACAGGGAATTCACGCACTGGGCTTCGTGCACAAAGCGTGCGTATGCTTCAGATTTGATACTAAAGAGCATAATATGAGCGTTTCCACGAGCATAGTGTGACTCATCATTATTCTGTGACGGCCCCTTTATTAGATCAGTGCTCTGGGTCCATAGGTTTCCTTTTGGGCTCCTCTGAGGAGAGGCTCGTTATTGGGTAACCGTGGACACCTGGGTGGGGTGATTTCTCACCTTATATACTATGGACCATATTCACACGGCGGCCATATTGCCATTAAGTCAATGAAATGCCACCCCAGTTGCCACCCCAGTTGCCACCCCAGTTGCCACAGCAACGCAATGTTAAATTCCAAAATGGCCACCGTGTGAATATGGACTATTGGGGCCTGAGTATTTGTTCTCTCTCTCCTCAAACCTTGTTTGGTTTGTTTGGGATTTGGTTTGATTGATTTGATTTGCGTTTTCTTTCTCACACATCCACACACACTACACACCCCTGACTTACTAACTGTATATTTTATTTAGCTTATGAAAATTCATATCTTTCAGTTTGTGTAAATAAACTTGATTATACTTTTCTAAAGTCATTTTGTCCACCTTTGAGCCAGGTCGTGACAATTCTTTGTAACGTTAATAATGTTTTTGTACACTGAAACTCACGTTTGATCTGAGAAATTCAAACGTGGCACAAACCATGTGTAACTGTTATTAGAATGCCTTATTCTTAATGCAACATAATTTACAGAAGTACCAAACCTCAAACTAAAATGCAAATTCAAACTGACTTCTTTTTTTATTCAGTGCTGAACATAATTATGTCCCTCAGCATGTTAACAGTGACAAATTGACTACAATAGAGCATGCCTTCATGCTGCAGGAGACCACAGACACACCTCTAACGTAGTTATTAATGGTTGTTATTAACCTCTAATAGAAATTATGAAACACTGTTTGATCACATGAATGCCACCAGTGGTGGAAAAAGTACTTTAAAAATGTTACTCAAGTAAAAGTATCAATACTGCCATGTAGAAATACTCTGTTACAAGTAAAAGTCCAGAATTCAACATTTACTTGAGTAAAAGCACAAAGGTATTGGTAACAAAATGTACTTAAAGTATCAAAAGTAGAAAGTACTCATTATGCAGAATGTCCCATTTCACAAGTTTTCAAATGTATGGAATGTATAAAAATCTTTTGAAAATAGCAGATCTACAAGCTCACAATGCGCTGCGATGCGACACTTTGTAAGCTTGTAGATCGGCTATTTTCAAATGGCCGAAATGTATATATAGGGTTGAAGTTTTGTTGTAGTCGAGTAAAAGTACAATATTTGCCTCTGAGATGTAGTGGAATAGAAGTAAAAGTACTGAAAACTGGAAATACTCCAGTAAAGTAAAACAAATACCTCAAAACTGTTCTTAAGTACAGTACTTAAGTAAATGTAATTAGTTACTTTACACCACTGAATGCCACACAATAGACACAATACACGTCTTACCATCTACACGTCTTGCCATCTGATGAAGCAGTCTGGATGAAATCTGTGTCCATTCCCAATCCCCACGTAGGACTAGGACAGTGGATGATAGGATATGTTACTCATTGAGCAATAAAGCTCTGATCCATGATCTGTCGGGGCGTTCCAGTATGTCCTAAATTATAGCATCATAGTTTTGTTTTTTATTTCAGCTACGGGGAGCACAGTAGAAAATGCTTATATAGCCAATATCCTGCCATGCTTTATTAACCTATTATTTGATCCTGGGATGTTAAACTTTTAACTTTATTCTTCTAATTTACATTTACATTTACACATTTTACTGTATGTGTATTTGGTTCCATTTGTACACTCAGAGTTAAATTAACACTGAGGATTTTACAGTACAGATTGGTGTCCAAGAGATAAAACATTTTAGTTTTTTATCGTCCATGGCCTAATGCATATAAAGGGGGTCCTTGAAATAAAAAAGGTTGAGAATCACTGACGTAAGGTGTTGTTGACATCCTCCCATCAGAACAATGGGATTCAGTTTTGAAATTAGAAAATTGGTGAAGTTTCCCTTTATAACACTGAGCATTGTGATGTCTGTCTTCCTCAGAATGAGAACCTGGTCATCGAATCTGGACGCTGCTGTCCACAGTGTGTCCCCAACCCCTGTCTGTCTGCAGGCAAACAGTACCAGGTAGGTGTGTGTGTGTGCATGCGTGCGTGCACAACTGTCTGTCTGTCTGTCTGTCTGTCTGTCTGTCTGTCTGTCTGTCTGCCTGTCTGTCTGTCTGTCTGTCTGTCTGTCTGTCTGTCTGTCTGTCTGACTATCGATCGTATCTATCTACCCTAGCCATGCAGTATCTCCCGTCCAGTTTTTTTTATTGAATCTTTCTCCATCACTTCACCTCATATGCTCTCACTGTCCTGTTTGAGTGTGAGTGAACCCCCCCTCTCTCTCTCCCCCCCCCCTCTCTCTCTCTACCCCCCCCCCCTCTCTCTCTTCCTGTTTCCCTCTCCTCCCTGGCAAATTTCTGCTTTGATCATAG
>NC_139941.1:11689382-11751882 GCF_963454915.1 Gymnoscopelus microlampas | reverse complement strand
TCCTTTTTAGTATTGTTTTAGTGTCACTTATAAAAGGTGTAGCAAGCGGTCATCAATGTGTCCGTACGCTGACAAATGTGTCCGCGGCAAGCCTTGTCCATGGCAAATCGTATATTAACTCTTTAACTGCCAGAGTAATAGTGCAATAGTGTCACCCCACAGCCAGCGAAAACGAGCGATTTTACTGTAGCTTTGAAAAATCATGGACTATTTTCCTTGATCGCTGTCTTCACAACGATCGCCTCATTACACGCACGGGGGTCTCGGAAGTTTCCGCTCGCGGTAATCCGTTGCACAGCTGTGGCCAGTTGAATCTGGCTTGCTTTGCCGTAATGCAAGAGGAACGGAGATATAGCCATTTTCCCACAGGACATTTTTTTTTTAAATTACGTCAATTCCGGGTATGTCGTCATCTGGCAGTGAAAGCATCATTCATAGGGTAGAGAACAGCGCCATCTGGTGTAAAACCACTGAAAACACAAAACTTGTCAGAACTCGTTAGTGGCAGGCGTCAGATTCTTGGCAGAATCTGAAGAGTTCCCTCGTCAGTGGCAGGCAAAGAGTTGGTGGCCGCTGGTTAAAAGTAAATAAAATTGGAAAGACTTTTTTCCCCCCGTTGTGTTCTTGTAATGTGAGATAGAAGCACTGACTTTAGTCCCAATTATTGAAATCCCCAACACAGAATAAAGTTGGACCATGCTGCAGCCAGTACACAGTGGCTGACTTGGCAGAATAGGTTGGACACTGATTTAATTAATGCAATGATACTATCGTTTAAAAATGTGCAGCAGATTGCAGATTGCACTATGGCACATTAGGGGTGACTCCTAATGTGCCATAGTGTGTATGCCAATCTGTCACTAGTATACATTCAGGGCTATAGGTCTATGTGTTTCGGGTAATATTATTGACAGCTCATTTTGTGTGTCCGTGGCAAAACATTTTGTTGGACAAAAATGTCCATCACAGGGTGATGATCCCTGGTAGTAAGTGATTTTGTTTTGATGAAAATAAGTGTTAAAGGGATAGTTCACTCCAAAAACCCCATGGAGACTTGAATTTGTGGATATGTTTTAGTTTTTGTCGCATTCCTAAGCCAATAATTTGATGACCAGTAGGCCCCGGTTCCGGTAGGAGACACAAAAACGTTTTGTGTCTCCTACCGGAACCGCTGCTGGTCTTCAAATTATTGGCCTAGGAATGCGACAAAAACAAAAGAATATCCATGAATTCAAGTCTCCATGGGGTGACTAATCGATAGGAAAAAAGTCATTTTGGGGGTGAACTATCCCTTTAAATAGCTCTGTATTATCATATCATAATAACAATTGCTATAGAGTGTTTGTTCAGTCGCTTTTTGACTCTTCTCTTTGTGTAAGCTAGCACTGCGCCAGACCAGACCTTAGTTCAACTTTTAACTGAACCTCGCTCAGCAACACATTTTGAAAGTCTGATACAGTATAAGCCAAAAAGAAAGAAAATCCATAATAATTGAGCTAAACTTTACAGAACAGAAACTTCTTCTGATAAGTTTTCCTCCAGGCTCTGCGGGGGGTGTTGGCCTAGTTAGGAAATGTAGGCCGGTGGACGTGGGAGGTGTTTGGACCAAAACAATGTCAGGATTTGTCACGGCTGTTAGGCACTATCTCCACGGTTACTTTTAGCACCCCCAAAACTGTCCCACTTTGGGCTCTGCACCCTGACTAGTATTGCCCCCATTTGAAGGGGATTGAATGTGACATTTAGACATGGTTATTACTGGAAAACCTCGACCTTATTAAACACAGAACTGTTTTTAAATAGTCAGAGCTCCGAGAGGTTCATACTGTACTATTTGAAACTCCATTTCTGATGTCTGTTGATGGATTTGTTTGACGTGTTGAATTATTAAAGTGTTTACCAGTCAAGCTAATGCATATTTTACATATTTTTTATTACAATCAAAACTAGAGCTTGACCGATGGCAGATTTTTGGGTCCGATGAGTCCTAGAGTAGACCGCCTGGGCTTTCCAAAAACCCATGTTTTGAGAGATATTTTGTCAAAAAGTTCAGTATCATGAAATATTTTTTTTATTTTTTATATATATTTTATTTTTCATTTTAATTTTTCAGAAAGTATACATACAACCCCCCCAGATCCCTCCCCCCTCCCCACATACAAACCCACATACATAAAGGACAGCACAGATAAAAAATATATAATAGTAATAATCAAAACATAGTCAAAAATAAAAAGGTACAAAAAAAGAGAGAAAAGGAACACTAAGAAGAGACAATATGAAATCAATTTGAAAAACTTTAATCAAACTTAGATTTTGATTTGGAAACATTTTACGTTACGATAAGCAAACACACATGTATTTATACATTTATAACATTTTGAATTCAATATGACATATTCCGATGTGACACATTTGTGAGCTTGTAGATCAGCTATTTGGAAGAAATGTTTATCCTAATAGAGCAACTGAATTTAGTTTAGATGGAAAGAAGAAAAAAAATCAGACCAAGATTAAATTAAACAGAAAATGCTAGCAAGGGGACAAAAATATAGTTAGAATAGAGTTAAATAGAGTTAAACATAGCAAAGTATGAGAGAAAAAGAGAGATAATGGAAGATAAAAAGACAATAAAATCTTTCTTTTTCTTTTTACAGGCAGAGGATCTGGTTCACTTGCCTGGGAAGTGCTGTCCAGAGTGTGTGTCTGTGACAACATCCTGTGTGATCCAAGAACAGAACCCTGAGGTACACCTTTGCATTATCTGAAACCAGGGTTGGATTTGGGGGGGTGGTGGGGGGGGGGGGGGGTTACGTGATTATTATGTAATCTTCATGGCGTTCCTATAATGTTTCTTTAAAAAGGGTCAAAAAGCTAAAATATTGCGATTTTTACTATTTCTTGTTTGACGAAGTATACAGGCCATCATTTTATAAATAAATAAAAATCGAACCTTCTGAAATCATTCACTTGTCCCAGCACTTCACAGTGACAGTATGCACCCCTCCATTCTGTTTGGTTTCCTCATTATTCATTGGCTGGTCCTTGAGGGGGTAGCAGCTGGATGTGCAACACATACCCCTATAGGCCTATAGAATTAGGATAACTTCTTGGGTATAGATGTTCCTTTTTGAGGAAAGTCGGTGAGGGGGTGGGGTGTGTGTGTGCGTGCGTGCGCGTGTGTGCTGTGTGACAAGTTTATCTGGGCCATACAACCCACAGTGTATTTCCTAGTTGTACTGCAAAAACTTGCAAAAAAGTGGGTTTTAAGAAAAGCAGTCATAACATTTGACAGTGTATTGTATTTACAATATACTAGGCTTTCCTGGTTTTCACGAGAAATCTTCTGTGCACTTTGGTTAAAGGCAAAGATGGTGAAATTAGACACTGAATGTTTGAACGAGTTGCTCATCTAATGCTTGTCATTTGTTTGCCTTTGTACTGTAGGGTCTGGTCCAGAGACGACAATCGGTGAGTGGCAGAGGGAATTTACAATTTATAATTTAGGCTCTTATCCAGGGGGACTTACAAGTGCGAGATCAAAATAAGAAGACTACGCATGAACTCTAGTCAATAAACAAGCTACCAGGAGTGGATACAAGGAGAGTGATGTGCTAGGGGGGTGAGGTGGAGTCTGAAGAGGCGAGTGCTAGGGGGTGAGGTAGAGTCTGAAGAGGCGAGTGCTAGGGGGTGAGGTGGAGTCTGAAGAGGCGAGTGCTAGGGGGTGAGGTGGAGTCTGAAGAGGCGAGTGCTAGGGGGTGAGGTAGAGTCTGAAGAGGCGAGTGCTAGGGGGTGAGGTGGAGTCTGAAGAGGCGAGTGCTAGGGGGTGAGGTGGAGTCTGAAGAGGCGAGTGCTAGGGGGTGAGGTGGAGTCTGAAGAGGTGAGTCGTCAGAGTATGGCGAAAAATTGGGAGGGAGTCTGTAGTTCTGACAGCAAGGGGACGTTTATTGCACAATAAGTGCCATCATCTGAGGTTTTGTTCTTGAGTTAATTATCTGTCTCTCTCTCTCTCTTTCTCTCTCTCTCTCTCTCTCTCTCTCTCTGCTGTCTATACACCAGGCACGGTGGAGCGAGGGTGCGTGCAGGCAGTGTGACTGCCATGACGGCCAGGTGACGTGCTACCAGCGGTCCTGTCCTACATGTCCCCTGGGCACGCTGGCAGTGCCACAGGAGGGCCAGTGCTGCCCTGAGTGTCGACAAGGTACAGTACGTTGGCATTGAACACACGTGCACCTCTGCTCAACGTTTGTGGTACAAAAAAAGAAAAAAGAAAATCAAGCCTAGAGTAGGGATGCTAGGGTTCATATGGTTAACCCATTAAGACCTGGAACTGTGTCATTTTTAGATTTGAGCTAAGAAAGCATTATTTTACACTTTGGGCTATTCAAAAATAGCAGATATACTCATAGCGCGGCACCGAGTGCCGCGCTATGAGCTTGTAGATCTGCTATTTTTGAAAAATTGTGAAAATGTGTGCAAATCTTTGAATATATATATTTTTAAAGCGAACATTTTTAACTCAAATCGTTGCTTCTGGGGGTCCCTGGAACAAAATATTTTGATGGGGGTCCGCGGCCAAATACATATCATTTTGGGGGTCCTTGACATGAAAAAGATTGAACACCACTGATATAGAAACATACGTTTTTCAGAAAACTGTTGAGATTTAGGAGACATGTAGAATCGGCTTCAGGTCTCAATGGGTTAATTGGATTTCAGGCCCTCTCTTAGTGTTAAAACCCCCAATCTCTGTCTCTCTTCCGCTTCTCTCCTTCACTCTTCCATCAATGATTCCAATCACACGCTGATACCAGCTGTCTATGAGCCCACAGGTCGATTTCCTCTTGTGTGGCTGCAAGGCACATCCGGGCAGCTATAGTGGGTGAAAGCTAAAGGAGCACTTTGCCCATTTTTCATAATTTGTTCCCACTAATGGTCATTATAGGATGGCACCGTTTCTGTGTACTCACTGTGTGTCTCAGAGGAGGGCCTGTGGACAGTTCAGAAACATGTCAGCCATTTTATCTACAACATGGCACGTTCTGGTGATTAAAACAAAACAATCATAATCAGGTAAGGCCTTGGTTAATCATGAGTGCAGGTTTTTAATGTTGTACTCCGCTAGTGAAGAGGCGGGTTGATGGAGCAGGAAATGGGCTTCTGTGATTGAAATGTCATTGTCCCTGGACACCGGGGCGACTCAACCGTTGAGTGCACCGTGACAAGCCATTCAGTAAGCTGTCACACATGTCCTCTCTCCACCAGGGGTGAAAGTGGTCCGGTTTGGGCCGGTATGGTCCGGTACTCTGTGTACCACTAACAGATTCAGTGCTGGTACTCGTTTTTTCACCACCGTCCCAAAACAGTCCCCAAGTGTATATTTTCAAGAACAAATGCAAATTATTAGGCTTGTTTTTCCCCCTCTCCAATGAATAGTTTAGCTTTAAATGAAACTTCCACTAGATGGACATCAAAATATTTCAAGTTTCAAATCATATTAATCAAAGTTGGGTCTTATTGTGTATCACACCGAAAATAGGAGATCTACATGCTCATAACGTGTTGTAACCAAGTATGCACCGTGTTGTGAGCTTGTAAATGTAACATTTTGTGTGTGTTCGCGTACGTGTGTGTGTGTGTGTGTGTGTCTTCCAGTCCAGTGTCATGTGGACTGTCTGCGGTGTTCTGGGAGTCCGGACCGCTGTGACAGCTGCAGGGACGTCAAGACCGTCCTCCACAACGGACGCTGTCTGTCTGTCTGTCCACCCGGCTACTACCAAGATGGACGCACCTGTGCAGGTATATCCTTCTGTCTGTCTATCTGTCTGTTTGTCTGTCTGTCTGTCTGTCTGTCTGTCTGTCTGTCTGTCTGTCTGTCTGTCTGTTTGTCTGTCTGTCTATTAAAAATAGCAGATCCAAAAACTCACACCGCATCATGTAGGGGGGCCACAGTCAGAGGCTAGGGCTATTTGAGAGTCCTTGACCTTGGCATGATAAAGTTTAGTAACCACTGCACTAATGTGTGCATTATGTGTGTGTGTGTGTGTGTGTGTGTGTGTGTGTGTGTGTGTGTGTGTGCGGGTGCGTGCGCGTGCGCGCGCGCGCGCGCGTGCATGCATGTGTGCACGGCACGCGTGCGCTTGTGATTGCATTAGTGTTCTCGTCTCAAGGCCAACCACTTTATCTCATGCTAATTAGCTCTCTCATTAGCATATCGTTAGCCACCACATGTGCAGTTTACATGTCAGGATACTCAGCCTGCCTTGTACTCCTCACTGTGCATGAAGTCATCCTGTTATCACAAGTAGGTGACTGGAATTTCGTGCGGATATTGCAAGTGAGCCCCCAAATTATTGGCAAAACACAAATATTGTATTGTTGATATAATATTAATATACTATATCTCTGCTGTCGGGCAGAAACCAGCTACTGTAACTCCAAAATGTTCATTTTTCAGGAAATGAACAAACAAAACAAAAAGACGAGTTAGGAGGTTTTGTTCATCATTGATAAGAACAGCTGAATGGACCTCCAAGCTCACAACGAGGTTGGAGGTCAAAAGGGGGTGGAGCCTGGAGTCTGCTAAACCAGCTAACTCCACCCCTCTTTGGTGGACTTAGCTGGTTTAGCAGAAAGTTTGAGGATCCAATGGAGTTAGCTGGTTTTGTCAGAAGCGCTTTTTGATAAGGATAATTCCTTTTAACAGGTCGTTCATGAAAGTCCTTGCGGTCTTGTTTCCAATGAGAATTAGGTGTTAAGAGTCTTGCTCAGGGACAAATTTCATTTCATTGACACATATGCTGGCCTGGCCTGGAATCGAACCTGGGGCAACCAGGGCCTCTGGCTCCCTAGGTGGGCTCACTAACCACTCAGCTATGGCCGCCCCCATAATACTTTTCATTGGTTCAATATTTTTTTTAATCAACACACAGATGTAAAGGGTGTTCAACAGCCCTGATTTATGGAGAAAAATGCAAAAACGGAAAAATTGAGTTAGGTGCTTTCTGCCTGACAGCAACGATTATTATGAAAAAAAAAGAAGGAAAAAAAGGGAAAAAAAGCATTTGACGTAGTCCTCAGTTGCAATGACATGATGATGGGTGGGGTCAGTGGGACCCCCTGCTTGCAGACAGATGCCTGTCTCCTCCGCCCCCTTCATCAAAAGGACCCCCCCCCCAGCCTCACTGCTGGAAATATGACCTCACAACGGCTCCCACCTTCTCTCAGTGACCCCGTTTAAACAAACACGCACAGCCATGAGAATGATGTCTTCACGCACCGTCAAAAATGAAGTGTTAATTAAGCTGCATTCCGGAACTTATTTAAATTAATGAAAGGTATTTTTTTAACCAATCTGTATGGTAGAGTATGTTAACCCTTTAAGAGTGAGAAGAGAGTGCCGCGCTACGAGCTTGTAGATCTGCTATTTTTGAAAAATCTTGAAAAAAAAAAAACTTTTTTTTTCTTCTATGTTTTAGATTTTTTTAAAGAATCGCCTCAGGTCTTAACGGGTTAATACAATGTAACTAGTACATCTGCATAGTATAGTATGTTAATACCATATAACTAGTACATATGTATGGTAGAGTATGTTAATCCTCCTATAATTCTACAAAGCTCTGCGCGGGTGGTGAGCCCAGCTCTGTGCGGGTGGGGAGCCCAAAATCTCTTCTGCCCGGTTCTCTTCAGTGGCTGGGGCAATTGATCTGAATTTGCACTCAGCCATTGCCCATTACCATGTGCACGGAACAGCGAAGCCCGTTTTTCGCTTTCCCCTAATGTCAGCTGTTTATTAGCGTTTTTGTGTTCGCTGGCTCCCGCCCGGGTTGCCAAATCATGTGCGCATATCCCCCTACAGGTATAGTACAATATAACTAGTACATCTGTATGGTAGAGTATGTTCATACAATATATAATATCTGTATGGAAGACTAGAGTATGTTAACACAATAACTAGCACATCTGCAGTGGTCTCCCTACTCTTCCATTGAGACATTTTGGGTAGGACACCGACTGGTTGACAAGTAGTACGGCCTGAAGCTCATACGCGCACTGTCGTCCCCTGGCCAAGCGGGGGGCTTGCGTTTGGTGTCCCACGTGACAGATCTGGGTTCAAATCCCGAGTAGGATTGCAGCTTTGAGTGTACAATTGGGTTCATTTGGTTACATTTGTAAACTCTCAGAGGTAGAAATGGGTAAATGAACTCTGTGGATTTTACTGTGTGTGATATTATACAGTCTAAACGTACAGTACCATAGTGTAGTGGTTCCCAAACCTCTTCAGCTGAGACCCAAGCGTACCACACTTAAGCACTATTTAACTATTTAACTGCCAGAGTTGAAACAAATTCTGAGATTATATTTGAAACAATATTTGACATTTTTGAACGGGAAATTGTAGGAAATGCAAAAACAGACAGGACAGAAAGGAGGATATTAATTTGCGACCTACAAAAATGGGTCTGCGACCCACAAATGTTTGGGAAACAGTGCCATAGTGACTGGGTATAGTATAAACATTCAACAAACAAGGATCTATTTTAGAAGTGCAGTGAGCTCTGGAAACCAAGCCTGGTGTTGAGTTCTGATGAGAGACAAAGGGACGGAATTTTCCACTCCCACTCTCAGCCACATACCTGTCATACAACAGCTGAGTGGACACATACACACACGCACACACACACACACACACACACACACACACACACACACACACACACACACACACACACACACACACACACACACACACACACACACACACACACACATACTGGTGGGGGAGCGTTTAACGCTCTCACCTCTGGGAACCATTTCGGAGCTTCGATGACAGATTGTTACAACAGGTAGAACACAGAGGGAGGTTATGGGTTCAAATCCCCTGTGTGCCTCGCTGAAGTGCCCTTTTAAGCAAAGCACTGGGCTGGCACCCAAGCTGGGACTGTTATTACCCTGTATGCATGGGCCAATAAAGCATCGTAAAATCAATATACAAGCTGTCTTTTTTTTTTTACTTTACATTTTTATTGGGTATTAATAACGTAACGTAGAACATAACGTAATAGTGATAAAAAGAAGTGTCGGGCACATGCTTCTTGGGGCTCTAATATTTTGCCGCTGTCGGCTGGGAACCTTGTATATCCAAAACCGTTACTTTTCAGGAAATGTAAAAAAGAAAAAGACCCTGTGTTCCAATGGATACAATGGAGTTATTATTTAGTCAGCTATTGCTAATACTTTTCATTGGTTAAATATTTATAAAACCCACATATACACTTGACTTAACCCATTAAAACAGGGAATGCAAACCACGTGTAAACACTTAAACCCTTATTTCATACTTTGGCCATTTTTGAAAAATCATGAACATTTGTGCACATTTTTGAATATATATATTTTTAAAGCAAACATTTGTAACTCAAATCTTTGGCTCTGGGGGTCCCTGGAACAAAATATTTTCAGATGAGGGTCGGCGGCCAAATACATATAATTTTGGGGGTCCTTGACACGAAAAGGTTTGATCACCACTGATATTATAGCATTAGCAACATACGTTTTTCAGAAAACTGTTAGGATTTAGAAGACATTTAGTAGAATCGGAACCTCAGGCCTCATTGGGTTAACCACTCTCACTTTCGCTTTAAAGATTATCAGAAAAAAGCTCAATTGGCAGATCTACAAGCTCACAACATGTGATGTGTTGTGAGCTTGTGTGACATTTTTGCATGACAAAAAGGTTTCTGCCCGACAGCAACGATATGGTTCCAGGTGCTGTGATTAGCCGTGAGACGCACAGAGGGCTCATATCGGCACACGACACCGCTCGCCCAGCGGGCTCCCAGCTTCTCGCTCGGGAGCTCCTCAGGAGCCTCATACACGCGGAGCGCTGAGTGAACCGAAACGAGCGCTCCTCAAAACAACATGTACATGCAACGTGCGTGCGTGCAGTCTAAATGTTTAAACACATAAATAATTGGTCTATAAGGCTTAAGCGGTAAGAAGGGAATGTCCTTGCTTCTGTTTATTGTTTTATTCATTTTCACAAATCAAACCCTGGTTGTGTGTGTTTGTGTGTGTGAATATTAATGAAGTCGCGTCGCGTGCGTGCGTGCGTGCGTGCATGTGCATGCGTGCGTGTGCGTGCGTGCGTGCGTGCGTGTGTTGGAGGAGGCGGTGTTTCCTTTACCCATGATTGTTGTCAGCTGTGTTTGACAAGTATGCCAACATTATTGTATGTAACAATGTTCTGCCTTATATGCACTTGTTTATGTCCTTTGTACAAGGCATTCTTGTACTTCTGTTTATGTGGACATAAATTAATATTTCAAATGTGTGTGTGTGTGTGTGTGTGTGTCCACAGCGTGCAGGTCGTCCTGTGTGGCGTGCAGCAGCGAGTGGGACTGTCAGGCCTGCGGGGGGCTCCTGCCTCTGCTGAGCCCCGACAGCGCAGAGTGCCTGGGCACGTGCCCCCCGGGTACCTACCAGCACGGCCACACACACTGCCACCGTGAGTGACACACACACACACGCACACACACACGCACACACACGCACACACACACACACACACACACACACACACACACACACACACACACACACACACACACACACACACGCTGCCAGAGCGAGAACCACCACACGCTAAATAAAACAAAACAGTAGTTGGGTGAGCAAACATGCTAATACCTCCGGTGGGCTAACGCGAGCCAATAGCATCTCTGTGGAAAACAGTAATGGTTGTTTTGCTTCTCAATGATGAGAAAGCCCTAGCTTCTATAAACCCTAGCCTCATATACACATCACTTTACTAACTCAATTCATGATGGAGAAAAATACAGAGCAAGAGACAGAGAGAGGGACGGTAGCTAGGAGAGGTGAGGGGAGAGAGGCAAATAAGAGAGAGAGAGAGAGAGAGAGAGAGAGAGAGAGAGAGAGAGAGAGAGAGAGAGAGAGAGAGAGAGAGAGAGAGAGAGAGAGAGAGAGAGAGAAAGCAATGAGCCAGAGCCACTTGAGATGAGTGGACTATAATTACAACTGGGCTGCTACTCCAACTTCATTTCACACCTTAATGGACCTTTACACTGTAACCCCTTGAGTGTTAACCATAGACTGTAAAAAAGAAGGTGTTAACCCATGAAGACCGGGAACGCATCTGTGTGTCATTTTAAGACTTCTTTGGCTATTCAAAAATAGCAGATATACAAGCTTGTATATCTGCTATTTTTTTTTCTTATCGTGAAAATGTGTGCAAATATTTGAATATATATATATATATATATATATATATATATATATATATATCAAATCTTTGCTTCTGGGGGGTCCCTGGAACAACATATTTTGAGATGGGGGTCCGCAGCCCAATACATATCATTTTGGGGGGTCCTTGACATGAAAAATGTCCGAGAACCACTGATGTTATAGCAGCATAACCTTTTTTCAAAAAACAGTTTTAGATTTAGAAGACATTTGTAGATTTGCTAACATTTTCACGATTTTTCAAAGTATGAAATAACGGTTTAAGTGGTTATGCGTTCCCGGTTTGAATGGGTTAACTTAACTCTGCGAGTGTAACAAATGGAACCAAAATGGTTCCATTTGTTACACTCTCAGAGTTACAAATCCTGCTAGGGTCCATTTGGCGCAATTTCAGGCCTATTTGAACCTCCCCAAGCGTGCTTTGCGGACCTCTGTCTCCTCTCAAATGGGATAGAAATCCAGGGGGCTTCACTCTGGCCCATTAGGGGGGATTCAGGCGAGGCTCTCTCCAATTCCGCACCTCCTGTGTGAGAGGGCTTCAGCACCTCAATCGCTGGTTATATCCATTAAATGTTGCAATTTTTAGGGGTCTGGTGCGTCCAGTGTGTTTTCTCAAGTTGGAATTCCAACTGGACCTTTCAGCGTCCTTTTGAAGGCAATGAAAGAAAAAACAACAGTTAAAAACAACAATGGCGGTGGTACCCTGGGCGGGAATTTCACAAAAGGCCATGAAGGAGATGGCCGCCGTGGCCCCTCGGGTTTGGCCTCATGCCCTTCAAAACATTTGATATCCTAATCCTAAGACCACAGTGGTCTTGATGCCCCCGGATGATTTCAGCGCTTTCTCCTTTGCTTCTTTCCTGTCAATACAGCTTTTAGACACCAGCGTCTTTTGTTTATACAGTACGTCCCCGTTCCCATCTTCAAATAAGTGCAGTGACTGATTAAGTTTAGGGTTGAGTTATTTTGTGAAGTAATTTTCACATTTCATGTATTTATTTCAGTGATTTATACTACTAGAGTTTTGGGGGGCTACGCCCCCCTCAACCCCAGCCGTGCACGGGGCCCAGCTTGGGCGCGTGTATATTGGGGTGCCCAAATCGCCGGAGTGAAACTGTCCAAAAGGAAAAAAAAAAAAAAAAATTGGGAGAAAATGTTAATATTTATTGCTACCTTGGTGGTCCGCGGACCCCCTGGTGGTCCGCCAACCCCCTGTGAGTGTTGGGACCCCCGGGGACCCCCCTGGAACATGGCGGACCCCTTCGGCTGTTTTTTTTTTTTTCATGCACGGTTTGCTTGTTTCTGTTGCTTGTTTTTGAAAACCTGGCATGAACTTGGCAACCCGACTGACATCACTGACGTATCCTTGGTATTTGTACTTCCGGGTTGCATAATGATGACATCACTGTCGAGTCCTTTGGTGTCATGAACCTAGGCTGGTTTGTTTACCAGATTTACCAGGGCACCGTGCTATGCTGTGGCCGTCGCTGTTTGTTTTTGTGTTTTGATGAACATGGCACGTGAAGGACGGACATATTGTGATCGAGACATGAGTGAAGTGAAAGTAACGGCCTGGGTGGAACAAAGGAAGTACGTAAGAAGGGGGGGGGGGTTGAAGCAAAGGAGCTGCGTGTGTGTTGTTGTCGAGGAAATGGGCAGAGTGCAATGGCGGCCGCTCGTGTTGTTTCGGCGAAACCCGTCGCCGTTCGGTGTCGGTGGTGTGCACGGTAAACGGTACGAAAGTGATTCACCTTCCGTTTTGTCCGAAATGTCGTGAGTGGAATAAATTATGTTGCGACGTGGAAACAGTGAAGTGAGCAATGATAGGTGCCCTACGCCACCCGTAAATTGTGAAAGTCGGCCATGGCTACTGTGTTTGCGACATGTGCTATGTCGGCGTTGTGTTTACTCGATTACAGAGCTGTGGCTATAGCGTCAGCGGCGCGCGGAAGTAACTTGTCGTTTATATAATTAGATGTATTAAAAACAATAGTATGTGGACTTGACAACACCAAAGTGCAATCAATTCGCAATGGAAACCTAGTTTAAAAAATGTGTTGCTTTATCATTGTGCTATATTCGCGTTCGGTGGGGATCAGTGTTGATTTTGACAGCAAATATTTATTTAGTTTTAGTCAGTCTTTTGAATACAATTCTGTGTAGTCATATTTTAGTCCCCTGAAATGTCTTTTAGTCTAGTTTTAGTCGACTAAATCCCATGGAAATGATTTTCACTTAGCTGCATGCCGAAAATAGCCGATCTACCTGTGAGCTTGTGGATCAACTATTTTCGGTCTGCAACACCCGCGTGCACCCATGATGACTTTTCTTAGTTCTACTGGATCTCTTCTCCACTAGTCCCTCCCAAACATTTGACAAAAGTGTCAGTATATTTAGTCATAGTTTTAGTCATCATAGCTTAGTTTTTATTTAGATTTTGTCAGTGAATGTAGTTTTAGTCGATGAAATCAACACTGGTGGGGATGTACTCATAACATAAAGCTGTTTAAATTAATATGAATGAATGGCCTGAAATAAACACTCCCGGTGTGTAAGGACATTAAGCGTCAGGCTACTCCGAAACCCACAGTGTACTGAAATAGAAAAAAATAACACGAGAGTTCAGGGTTACACCACATTTGGTTACTCGTCGGATTCTGTGGCTGGCTCGTGCTCGGTTCGGAGATTTGAACTAATCGCTGAGGACTCCCTCTTGAGCGAACGGTGGCAATGGGAGCACTTTCAGACTGAATAATGAAGTGAAACTATTAGTGTCAGACTATGAGAGGGGAGGAGAGGAGGAGGACTGTGGGCGGAGAGAGGAGAGTAGGAGCGGGTCATGTTAGGGAGTCAGAGAGTCATTAACTGAGAAATGAGTTTAAAGAGGGATGCTGATGTCTACGAGGGCTGAGGCTTGAAGGACGGCAAGTGACAGTCCTTTCATTTTAGAGTAGCCAGTTCTTTTTAACCCCTTTGTTCTCCCAATTGAGTCATGCCGAATTCCCAAATTCCCCAGACACTTACAGTGGTGTAAAGTAACTATGTACTCAAGCACTGTACTTAAGTACAATTTTTAGGTACTTTTACTTTCTTGGACTATTTCCAATTGTCTATACTTTTACTTCTACTCCACTACATCTCAGAGGCAAATATTGTACTTGTACTACACCACAATTATTTAAAAAACTTTAGTTACTAGTTACTTTGCAGATATAAATTATTACATTATAAACATGCATTAACCACTTCAGCCCTTTTTTATACCTAGGCTATTTGAAAATAGCCGATCTACAAGCTCACAACGCGTCGCATCACGACGCGTTGTGAGCTTGTAGATCTGCTATTTTCAAACACACATTTAGTACTTTTACTTTTGGTACTTTAAGTACATTTGTATACTTTTGTACTTTTACTCAAGTAAAATTTCGGACTGTTACTTGTAACACAGTACTTCTACATTGCAGTATTTATACTTTTACTTAAGTAAAACATTTGAGTACTTTTCCCACCACTTTACACATCTGTCCAAAGGATAAAACACAACAATGCCTATTTCCATTGTCATCCATTGACATACTAGTGCACTAGTCACTAACGCAGCCACAAATATGACCTTACCCCTGTGCCACCCTAATACCATACTACTGAACCTCCAGCATCCTGCTGCATAAACCTAGTTTTAGACTGATTTAACTAAAGCTCCGGCGTACACAGTTTGAGCTTGTAGATCAGCTATTTTTGCCACACAACGCCATACAAATTGGACTTGAAGTGGTTTCGTCTTATCACGGATCTCGGTCTGAACTATCGGCTTAAGGAACAGTTTGTTCGAGGGTGAGAGTGATGGACGATGCAGACAGTTCCTATACGTTGAATAATTTATGAAGTATTTATTACAGCACTCTCAGTCCAAACACGACCACAAACACATTGACAACATAAACATGATTCAGCTGCTTCCACTCTCTCTACGTACTGTAACTAATACTTAACATCACCTTTGTCTCACCCTAGACCCCCTACACACTCTCTGGCTCTCAGCTCTCCTACTGTCTGTCTCTCCTACACTGTCCCCCCTCTCAGCTTTCCTACTGTCTGTCTCTCCTACACTGTCCCCCCTCTCAGCTCTCCTACTGTCTGTCTCTCCTACACTGTCCCCCCTCTCAGCTCTCCTACTGTCTCTCCTACACTGTCCCCCCTCTCAGCTTTCCTACTGTCTATCTCTCCTACACTGTCCCCCCTCTCAGCTCTCCTACTGTCTGTCTCTACTATTCTGTCTGTCTCTCAGCTTTCCTACTGTCTGTCTCTCCTGTTATTTATGTATACATATTTATGTCTTTATTTATTATAAATTAAACAAAGCTGAGGTATTGTGCAGCCAGCCAGTGTCACACACAGTTTTGGCAGTTATTTTCCCCCAAAAAATAGCAGAACCTGTCGCTCTGTATATATTGTTTTAATCTTATCAATGAGTTATTTGTGATTGTTTTTAACCTTTTCAAAAGTTAAACGTTCTCAAATAGAAACGTTAACGTGTGCACTGTTTTCTTTTGGGGACGATGCATGGGTCAAAACATAGGTTATCAGTGGATCTGACACAGGCCATGGCTCTAGCGATAATGAGAGAGTGAGGTGTTGAGTTGCACAGCAGATACATCATGGTGGATGTTTGTGGATGGCTTTTTGGCACAGCGACAGGACCACCCAGGCATGCTGCCTGCTTCCAAACCTCCCAGGGTTTCTGCCATTCTCTGGCACCGCTGTACTGTAGTGTGTAGCTCTGTGTGTGTGTGTGTGTGTGTGTGTGTGTGTGTGTGTGTGTGTGTGTGTGTGTGTGTGTGTGTGTGTGTGTGTGTGTGTGTGCGTGTGCGTGTGTGTTCGTGTTCTTAAATCCATTAGACCTCCCAACATTTTACATCAAGACATAAACCAAGGTATAAACCAAGCGTTTAGTGTCTTCACTCAGGACTTCCTTGGTTTTGTGGTGACGAGTATCAGTGGTGTAAAGTAACTAAGTGCATTTACTCAAGTACTGTACTTAAGTACAATTTTGAGGTATTTTTTACTTTACTGGAGTATTTCCAATTTTCAATACTTTTACTTCTACTCCGCTACAGCTCAGAGGCAAATAGTGTGCTTTTACTCCACTACAATTATTTGAAAACTAATACTCCTAAACTAATACTGTCGCATCGCAATTTGCATTTGAGTACTTTTTCCACCACTGACGAGCACAGTCATGCAAACGTGTGAGTGTCTGTGTGTGGATGCAGGAAAAGATAGTCAGTAGTCTGCATCGTGCCATGGTGAAATGAACACTCACAATTGTGATGAAACAATCAGTCTGCATGATTAATATATTGGTATCAGCCTGGTATCAGCATCAAAAACAAAGCTCCATTCCAATGTTTCATCTGTTATGTTTGTGCGTGTGTTTGTGCGCACACGCATGCATGCGTGCATGTGTGTGTGTATTAACACACATTTATTTGTGGGGTAGAGCTGTTTTCTCCATGCTTTGCTTACCACTCAAACCCTATTTAATTCCGTTTACGACAAGCTACGTTGTTAGCTCCTATTTTAGCTCATTTAGAACATTTTTTAGAAAATACGTTTTTGACTGAGGTTTTTTCGGGTGACAATTTGGAGAATCTTTGGAAGATTTTCACCTGTGAAATATCCCACCTGGCGGCAGGGCAGAGATACATGGATGTGAAACAGTAATCATCACATTCCTTTGCAAAACCTCACTGTTTATGCAAAGTGGAGTGTCAGGAGATGGTTTCGCCAGCGGCCTGAGCAGGATTACACTCCCTGATAACTGCTGCTCTACAGAAGAAATAATAATTGCTTGTTGAAGGCTGGGGTGGTACGAGGCATATAGTTCCCCATAGTGAGCTGTAACCTTTTTTTTATTTTATAGGAAGAACATTGTCCCATTTTTATTAGCTGGTTCTCTGTGTGATGGACTGATGTCTGCAGGAGTCTCTCAGGAGAAAGAAAGACAAAAAAGAGGCTATATGCATGAGAATGACAGAGAGAGAGACCCACGGAGAGAACGACAGAGAGACCGGAGCCTCATAAAGCAGAGGCAATCACAAAAGCAATGGTGGAAGAATTGTTTTACAACTTTGTATTGAAGTAAAAGTAGCAATGCCACCATTGCCAGAAATACTCTGTTACAAGTAAAAGCACTGTATTCAAAATTGTACTTGAATAAAAGCACACAATATACTTATACAGTACCAAAGTAATTGTGCAGAATGTCCCATTTGGCACGTTTTATTAAAAAAAAAAGATCAAAAGCTTTCAAAATCTGTTCAAATCTTTCAAAAATGGCAGATCTACAGAGCACTGAAAACAAGTATCGAAATAGGTCAATGAATCAGATGTTCTAATGTATGTGAGTAAAGTGAAAATGAATTATAGATATACAGTAGTATAGCATACAATAGCATATGATAGTAACATGTACTGTATGTACATGAGGTTAAAAATGGCAGCAGATGCACATGTGTACATAAAGTGCAGCATTAAGGTGAGGAGAATAATAGCACCTGCAGATGTGTACGTAAGTTGCAGCAAGAGAACAGTAACGGATATCCGTAGAAAGGCTTTGTGCAAATACTCTCATAATGCAGATGAGACGTGAAGGGAAGCAGTCCACATAAAGGAAAGTAATCTGCATCAAGAAACGTAATCCAGTGTGGCAGCAGGCCAGCCTCCGTGTTCAGGCCTTGCTCAACAGTCTAATGGTAGCCGGGGTGGAAACTGTTCTGGTTATCACTTTCAGACTGAATAATGAAGTGAAACCAAATGGAAGTTCAGTGTCAGACAAGCTTGTCCCGTCTTGCCTGTGACTCTTTAGGTCACTTGCTTCAGGCCCTGCATGGGAAGAAGAACATACGGCATAGAAGATTACCTTTATTTTGGGGGAATTCAGTTTAACTTACAGGAGTTCATACTGTATGGTGTGTGTGATATGAAATGTGAGTTTACCATAATCACAGTAATCCTTAATCATATTCCATCATATTCAAGGGCTTTTGGAGAGAAATGAGACTTTCAAATTAGAGCACTGCAGAGGGCAGGTGTGTGGGTCTGTGTCCAGCTGTCGCTCGTTGACACTCGTTAATGTTATACAGTAGGCATCAAGGCAATTATGCTTCTGCACTGTCAAATAGGCCAACATCTAATCTAAGATTAATGGGACTCATTCAAATGACCACCAGTGAGTCCCAGGACTCACTTTATTGAAAACCAATATCACTGTATTATATTCGATTTATTAGATATTATATTGATATTATAGCTATTTTATTTTATTAGATCTATGATGGCAACTAGTTGACTTTTGTTGAAAAAGCCTGCATATATCGGTATCGGTTGATATCGGTATTGGACATTAGGAGTTGGACAATATCGGATATCGGTAAAAAAGTCAATATCGAATATCCCTACAAGCTAATAAATGATACCTGAAAAGTTTACATACTTTCTGTTTAGTAAAGAGCTGAAGAGACTATCAGAATATAGAGCTTTAACTTTTTAACCAAAATATCACTTACTTACACCACCATTAAATGAAGCCTGAGGATGTGCCTGTGCAGGTACTGTGTGAACGCAGTGCTTCCATGTGCCAGCTTCTTTGCTCATCCGAGGCAAGCTGATTGGTTACCATGGAAACAGAGTTGTGCTGCGCCCCTGCCCTGTGGTGGTGCACTGGGAGCTGGGTCAGATGTTATTCCACTGGGACTGTGGCAAACATCGGCCTCTCAGAGACCTATCCGACTCACTGATCTTTGTGATTCTTCATGTCCTCATAAGGGGTCAAAAGATGGTCTATTTTCACTACTTTGGGTATGACAAAATTGGTATATACTGTAATGAGGCTTAAAGGGATAGTTCACCCCAAAATGACTTTTTTTCAAGAGAGAGAGGGAGAGAGAGAGAGATAGAGAGAGAGGGGGAGAGAGAGAGAGAGGGGGGGAGGGAGATGAAAATGGAAGGGAATGGAAGGTGGGCATATTGTCACTGTCGGTTGGCAATCTTGTAAATCCAGGAAATGGGGGGAAAAAATAACTTCCAATGGATGTAGTTATTGTAGTCTCAAGCTCTGTTTCAGTTTTATAAAACCCACACACAGACTTTACTTTGAAGTTGGCGTCCCTATTTTTAGGCATTATTCTTGAGTCTTTCAACGCGTTGTGAACTTGTAGATCGACCTTCTTCACTGCTTTTTTGCAAGACTGAAATAGAACGTTAATTTAAGACAAAACAAAAACAAAAAGATGAAATTAGGACGTACAAGGTTTCCGCTTGGATTCAGCGACGATATGCCTATTTCTCCAGCCAGCGGCGAGACAGTGTGTGAGTTCTTGTAATCATCCTCCATCCTGCTGTTTCACACTGTGAAGAGTTTTGATTTGCTGAGGGCAGAGAAAAGATCATGACACAGATTATTATTCAATTCACTACCGACACGGATCACAGGCCTGTGTGTGCGTGTATGTGTGTGTGTGTGTGTGTGTGTGTGTGTGTGTGTGTGTGTGTGTGTGTGTGTGTGTGTGTGCGTGCGTGCGTGCGTGCGTGCGTGCGTGCGTGCGTGCGTGCGTGCGTGCGTGCGTGCGGGCGGGCGGGCACCGATAAGGTACACTTTTACACTTTGAGAGTTAAAGCTATAATCTGTAACTTTTACAGGTAACTGTAACTGTAGCTTTTTCAGAGAAACTGTTTTTAATTCAGAGAATTTCAATTTTTATGTAATATAATCCTGTCCCGAGCGCCTCATTGCGGCTGCAGCATTTCTAATGATCTAATTATGTAATATTTAACTAGGCTATTGTTATCAGACAGACCACTGACTACGTCGTCAGACGGGGGAGGGGGTGCTCTCGGTAAACTGTGCTGTTTGGGCCATTCATCAATCAAATAAAACATGTTTTGATTATTGAACCTACCGATGCACATTTCCCTCTTTATGTAACGCCGGCAGTTATGTTGCCATATAGCCTGAGAGGATGTTCGGGTGAACGTGTTGCGCTGACCGATTCAGTCACCGATCTACAAGTTCACGACGCGTCGCATAAGCTTGTAGATCAGCTATTGAAAATTAAAAAAAAAAATCTTGAACATTAAGTGCACATTATTGAATGTTTTTTTTCCCCTTTTTTAACCCTTTAAGACCTGGAACGCATCTGTGTCATTTTTAGATTTGAGCAAAAAAAAAAGCATTATTTTACACTTTGGGCTATTCAAAAATAGCAGATATACAAGCTCATATGAGCTTGTATATCTGCTATTTTTGAGAAATCGTGAAAATGTGAGCAAATCTTTGAATACATATTTTTGAAGTGAACATTTGTAATTCAAATCGTTGCTTCTGGGGGGGGTCCCTGGAACAACATATTTTGAGATGGGGGTCCGCGGCCAAATACATATCATGTTGGGGGGTCCTTGACATGAAAAACGTTTGAGAACCACTGACATAGAAACAGAAGTATTTTCAGAAAACTGTTAGGATTCAGAAGACATTTTGTAGAATCGGAACCTCAGGCACTTAATGGGTTAAGCAATGTTTTGATCAGCGTGTGCCTGGTTGTGTTTGTCTCCACCAGGCTGTCATCAGGCGTGTGCAGAGTGCCGGGGGCCCGGCCAGCAGGAGTGTGTGTCGTGTTCTGACCCGGCGGAGCTGCTGAAGGACGGCCTGTGTGTCCCACACTGTGGAGCAGGCTTCTATAACCAGGACGACGTCTGCTACGGTGAGCACACACACCGACCGTGTTAACGTGAACGATTCTCAAAATGTGAAGGACCCTCAAATGAATGCATTTGCCCCGCAGACCCCCATCTGGAAATCTTTTGTGCCAGAGATTTGCGTTTGTTTTTTTTAAACGTTCTGTTTATTTATTTATTCATTTTTTAACATACTCACAGGTCATATAGTCATTACTGAAGCAAATAAAGATTTGTGTTGTTAAAATGTTTTTTTTTTAAGTATTCAATTCTTTTTTTTTTTTAAGACGGGGTGCTGTGATTTTCAGTGATTTTTTCCCCCCCTAAAACATAATCATCAGGTATTATGGTTATAGTAGGAGGAAGATTTTTTTCAAAAAAGTGTACAGAAAGTGTTAAAATTATGTTTTTATGTGGACACGCCTCCAGTTCATTAAGTTTACCTGGTTCTCACCTTAGCACCTCCTCCACCACCGCACCACCCACTTGTCCTAGTCCCTCCTCCTCCTCATGTGTTATGATAATGAGGGGGAGGGCATGTTTTTACTATGTCATTAAAGCGCTGTTTTTCTATTGGCACGTTTGACCCTCAAGGTTTCAGCCTCCAGGTAGAAACTCAAAATAATCAGAGAAGACATAAAACACCATAAAAACACCACCAGGGAGGCCTAATGAAGTTCTATCAACCTCTTAGACACATGAAAAACAGAAAGAGTGAAAAACCGTGGCACCACCTCTTTAAACAAGATTCTTTTGAGAATAGCAGATATACGACCTCACAACACATAACAATGCGATTCGTTGTGAGCTTGCGGATGGCTATCTTCAAATAGCCAATGTGAGCTTGTATATCGGCTATTAAAAAAAATCACTAATAAATTGGAAAGATTCGGAATATTTGACATATTAAAAATGACATATTCATTTGGGGATGCTTGCCATGAAAAGGTCTGAGAACCACTGCTCTAATCCACGGCAAAAGGGCCGTCACTCTGTTATAGTGGTGACACGGTGACGGAGCGCTCGCTGAAAAGATTAGACGTTTTAATTTAAAAGCCATGTGTCCTCGTGTCACAGTGTCCTTCAGAGAGACATCATGCCGGCTGTGGATAAGAGAGAGCGTCAGCTAAATAAATGATGTGTTAATGACATTTAGGCCTAGTGTTACTTGGCCAGTAGCGCACTTTAATGGCCTGTGACAGGCACTAATGGGACAGTGTTGTTTGACTTCATAAGGAAACTCAAGCCACGCGTTCCAAACGGTTCAATTGTATTACTGCTTGCGGAGGAGTGAAAACCTCAACACACACGGTCACACACACACACACACACACACACACACACACGCACACACACACACACGCACGCACATGCACGCACGCATACAGGCATGCACGCACGCACCCACGCACGCAAGCATGCACGTTAGCTGTAATAGGTTTATTATTAGCCGTGAACTGGAGGTGAAGATTTGTTAAGGCTTGTCTGTCGAGACACAGCACAATCCTTCAGTGTGTAAAAATTACCCTTAAGCCCCATTTATACGTACTGTAGTCGCACGGTGGTGTTGCGACCGAAAATAGCAGATCTATAAACAAACAACCGAAGGAAAAAATAAATAACACACAATGATTATAGTTGAACTTGGCTTAATGAGGATTCCACAGCTCTTTGAATAATGGCCCTTATGAATATGGAGGAGGAGTGTTTCTATTTTTAATAATGGAAAGGGGAGCGTGTGTGCGTGCATATGTGTGTGTAGGTGGAGAGAAAAACAGACCCCTTGAGGCAACGGTGAAGTTAGCAGGGACTCGCTGGGCTCTTGTTCAAGTGTGTGTGTGTGTGTGTGTGTGTGTGTGTGCGTGTGCGTGTGCGTGTGTGCGTGTGCGTGTGCGTGTGTGTGTGTGCGTGTGCGCGCGTGTGTCTGTGAGAGTCAGTGTGTGTGTATATTACTAAACTTGTAAGGGCCAAATGTTCTGACTGTTGTCTGTTAACAAGCTTGCAACGGAGTGTGAGCTTGTAGTTAGTTAGTTACTGTATTGACACAATTGTATAAAGCATTGGGTCCAAAACAGTTCCAGGAAATCCAGGAATAAAACACATTGAAATATACAATACACACAAAATCCCTTCACTCATACAACAGGAGCTTTCAGTTGCTCCAACAGTGATAGGCAGGCATGTAGCATGTAGCATACACAAAGTTCCTCTCTAGGTGTGCAACAACAACCAGTGGTGGAAAGTAACTAAGTACGTTTACTCAAGTACTGTACTTAAGTACAATTTTGAGTTGTTTTTTTTTACTTTACTTGAGTATTTCCAATTTTCTGTACTTTTACTTCTACTCCACTACATCTCAGTACTGTAGAACACTACAAGCTCACAATGCGTCGCGGTGCGACGTATTGTGAGCTTGTAGATCTGCTATTTTCAAAATATGTTTACACTTTTGAAAACTTGCGAAATGGGATATTCTGCATAATGAGTACTTTAAGTACATTTTGATACCAATACTTTTGTACTTTTACTAAGTACATTTTGTGTTCCGTACTTTTACGAGTAATACAACCGTGAGTGTGTGTGTGTGTGTGTGTGTGTGTGTGTGTAAGTGTGTGTGTGTGTGTGTGTGTGTGTGTGTGTGTGTGTGTGTGTGGTTGTGTCTGTGTGTGTGTGTGTGTGTCTGTGTGTGTGTGTGGGTTTCTCCTTCCCCTATAGGGTGAAATACTTCAAGTATTCAGTGATGTATGCGTTGTTGCTGACGGGCAGCCTTTTTAGAAAATGTCAAAACTTTTTTTTTGTTGTTGAAAAAGGTTAAATGTGTATGAGCCTGTCACTGTGCTCTTTGCCCTTTTACTTTAAATGTCAAAAGTTTCCCCCCCGTCGCTAAGCCTTTTTAGGGATTAATGGTTTGGATCAGTGTCTGTTTTTTCCTCCCCTCCAGCGCACTTTTAGAAGACTTTCATTCGGTGTTTGGTTGCCACTCAGGCTTGTTTAAACGCGTTGAGTGTTGAACTTCACTTGTAGCTGCGGTACGGTTCAATATAGACACATCAACCACATGAACCCTATAGCATGCCTGTTCTGCGGTGAACGTTTGCCGGAAATAGACGATCTGCAGAGGGAGATGAGAAAATGATGATAATAATTATAATCTTTCTATAAAGATATAGAATATATGTCTGTCTCCCATATTACTCGAGAACCGTCCAACTGATGGACTTCAGACTTGCCGTGTGTATTGCAAAGGATGTACTGAGTGGGCGGTTGTCCTGTCCATACATGGAGATCCCTTATATCATCATTATGTCATCATAGTACTGACGTCATAGACCGGCATCCAAGTACTGCGCTAAGTACTCTGACAATAGGTGCAATGGGTATAGGCTCTATGCACAGCAGCCATATTGGAAAGAAATTGGGCCTCTTCTTACTTCCTTCACAGGTGTGTTACCAATGATACTAATGAAGGCTCTGTTCCATTCTGGTCAGGGTGCTGATATTGTGCATGTTGGCTCACTAGAAACACTACAACAAATAAGACAACCACTATGCCACACTAAATGGAACAGAGCCTTAAGTATTATTGGTAACACCTGTGAAGGAAGTAAGGAAGGGGCCCAATTCATTCCCAATATGGCTGCTGTGCATGGAGGCTATTGCATGACTGGAAGGGCATGAATTCCCAATGGGCGTCATTCCTAACGGGCATCGGCCTAGTAATTATAGGACTACTACTGCTACTACTACTACTAATAATAATAATAACATTATTTATGTAGCATATTATTTGCACTCTTGATATCCTCTGGTCTGGCATTCCATTGTCTAGAAGACCCTATCAACAAAGTATTTCTGTTCTAAGTTGAAGTTGTTAATTTAGCCCTGCAACTGACTAAACAGAACACTTTTGTCAGATGTAATATTGTACACACATTCTACACCAGGGGTCTTCAACAGGGGGTCCGGGACCCCTAGGGGGTCCTCAGAGTTACTACAGGGGGTCCGCCAAATCTTTGTGTGATATGATTTATTTTTACCATAATCTTTTGGCAAAGAGGTATAAGTGTAGAGGGAAAAAAGAGCAGGCCACGTAAAGAAAAGAAAGTTGAATCTGAAACACAATTTTAAACAATATAGATGAGGGGGTCCCTGCTTCATCTCTCTCTCAGCTACGGGGTCCTTGGCCTGAAAACGTTGAAGACCCCTGTTCTACACCATTCATCATTCTTAAAATGTCATTCATTCATGTTTCTAACAGATTATTTTATGATTCCTCTGAGAGGTCATTCATGTTTACACAATGGTGTTTTTTTTTTTTACAGCTTGCGATTCCTCCTGTGCCACCTGTCACCCTGACAACCCCAGGTGCATGAGCTGCCCCCCCGGCACCGCCCTGCATCATGGGAAATGTATTTCTCAGTGTCCTGAGCAGCATTACCTGGACAGCTACAGCAGATGCAGAGGTACAGTACTGAAACTGGACTAAAAACTATTATGTTCAGTTCAATTCAGTTCAATCCAAGGTAATGTGGTTAAGTCCATTTAAATTCAAGAAATTCCAAAACCATAGAGCAGAGCTTTAATATTTAATATTTATGTTCTATAGTTTATGTTAATATTATGTTGTTTGTACTGTACAACTGAAATGACAATAAATATGATTTATTTGGATTAGTCAAATGAACTGAATTGAATTGCATTTGAATAAAAACAAACAGATGTTCTGGTTACACATTATTATAAATAATAATAACCAACAACAAAAAACAATGCATGCAATGCATTTCCAAATAGTCTAATATGGTTAAAATAGATTAAAGTTGAATGGGCTTACGTACTGTAGGAGAGGCATGTCTGATCTAATGAATATCAAATATATAATTCCTGGCAATTTAAAAACTGTCTGGGGTGAAATCCAGAGTAGTAAAAGGATCCCAGAAGTGTTTTTAAAGTGAAGTACCCTTTTAGCATCGCTGCCAACAGTAAGAAAGAAATACATCTAAATCCTACTATGCCGACCAACGCATTGGTTCTCAAAGTGGGGTCAGGGGACCCCCAGGGGTCCTTGAGGGGGTACCAGGGGGTCCCCAGCTAAATGTGTTCATTACAGTCATTTGAACCATATTTTATACTTTGACTATTCAAAAATAGCAGATTTCGTGCCGTGCAGGGAGCTTGTACATCTGCTATTTTTTTATTTTTTTGAAAAATATTAAAACTGTTTGGAACATTTTGAATAATTGTGATTTGTTCTTTTTTTAACATTAATGTTCTCTTCTGGGGGGTCCCTGGCACAAAACATTTTCAGATGGGGTGGTCCGCGGCCAAATATATATCAAATCCTTTTTTTTTTCAAGATACTTTTTGGGACTTTTATGCCTTTATTTGACTACTATAGGCCAGTAGGCTGACAGGAAATGGGGAGAGAGATGGGGGGGTGACACACAGCAAAGGTCGTCGGGATCGGGAGTCGAACCCGTGACGCGCTCGTAGATCGGCTATTTTCAAAATTGTTATATTATTTGACAATTTGGCCAATGTTTGACCAGTTTTTGAGTGATGCCAGCCACTCCTACACTTGACCGTGTGTGTGTGTCTGTCCGTCCGTCCGTCCGTCCGTCCTTATGTTTGAGCAGGGCCTCAACAGCTGCAGTCCTTGGCACCAAAAAAGTTTGAGAACCACTGGTACTGAACGTGTACTGTACTGTGTGTGTGTTCCTGTACTTCCAGCCTGCCACAGCTCCTGTGCATCGTGCTGGGGCCCGTTGGCGTCCCAGTGCACCCTGTGTCCCCAGGGCCTGTCCCTCCACCAGGGACAGTGTGTGGACAGCTGTGGGGAGAGCCTCTACCCCCAGGACAACACCTGTCACAGTAAGGACCTCCACCCCAACAGAGAGACAGACAGGGGGACATGACAACCCGAGAAACAGACATTCAGAATTCATACACTAACAAAAAAAAAACACTCACTCACATTTCTATCTCTTCACACTTATACATTATTACGTTACTTTGTAGATTTTGATTATTATTACAAAACCACTTCAGCCCTATATACATTTCGGCCATTTGAAAATAGCAGATCTGCTAGTAGCTCTGCTATTTTCAAAAGATCTTTATGCATTGTATGCATTTGAAAACGTTTTCTAGTACTAGTACTTTCTACTTTTTGGTACATTTTGAAACCAATACTTTTGTACTTTTACTCAAGTACATTTTGAATTCCGGACTTTTACTTGTAACAGAGTACTTTCTACACTGCAGTATTGATTGTAGTACTTTTTCCACCACTACTTGTAAGTCTCTGGAAATTCGCCTTCACTGTTATATATATAAAAAAAAAAGTCCCAACTCTCTCTCTCTCTCTCTCTCTCTCTCTCTCTCTCTCTCTCTCTCTCTCTCTCTCTCCCCCAGACTGTCACCCATCATGCCGGGCGTGCGTGGGTCCTCTGTCATCAGACTGTGTCCGCTGTGTGAAGTTTGAGGATTTCCTGCAGCCCCAGGCGGGCCACCTCCACCACGGAGTGTGTGTGGGCGGCTGTGGAGTTAGCACCTTCCCAGACCCAACACACACATGCAGAGGTATGCAGCAGAGCCGTGCGTGCGCGTGTGTGTGTGTGTGTGTGTGTGTGTGTGTGTGTGTGTGTGGTGTGTGTGTGTGTGTGTGTGTGTGTGTGTGTGTGTGTGTGTGTGTGTGTGTGTGTGTGTGTGTGTGTGTGTGTGTGTGTGTGTGTGTGTGTGTGTGTATGTATGCATGTGTCAGGAATGCAGGCAGAACAATAAGAAGATAATGTGGAGACAGAGGTTTGTGTGTGTAATTGCTCAATTGTTCAGGTGGATTGTTTTAGGGGTGAGAAGGTCATTGGTTGTGTCTCGTGTTGACCGTTTGTCACTATCGGGCAGCAGAGACCTTTTATCTCCATATTTGAACTTTAAATGTTTTATTTTTATTTACAAAATGTGCCCTCCTTTGTCGCACAATAATGATGATAATAATAAACTTTATTTGTATAGCAACTTTCATGACATGAAATGCAGCTCTCAAAGTGCTTTACAGAGTAAGAATAAAGCACACATGCTTTACAGAAAAAGTACAAATAATTTAACAATGAAGTAAAAAGAGAAAAGCAAAAGCATACCCCTTTTTCTCCCCAATGTAGTCGTTATGCCAATGAATTCCTCCCCACACACATTTCTGTGTTGTTGTCACTGCTGTCGTATCCTACTGACTCACCAGCCAGTGAGGAGCCCCCACCGGGAGGACGTAGCTAATAGACCCTTATCAGACGACGTCACGCTGGTTGCAAGCGTCATACTGCGCAAGCGTCAAACCCATTCTGTCCGGTCTCGCTAGGGCGCGCAGCACTAGCCAACACACAAGAGGGGGTTGGGGTGTGCTGAAACCAGCGCACCCCGAGACAACAGGTTGAGAATTGATTGCATGAAACAATCACCTGTGCATCCAGTCTCAATGTTAGTAAACGAATAATTGGTCTATACGTTTGTGTCCGCAGATACCAAAATTGTAGTAAAATAACACGTGGATCCGCTGCCCGTGGACCCTCGTGCCGGCCCTGCCAAGTCTAATCAGGCGGCACGCTCGTCAGTTAAATGAACACTGAGGATTGTACTGTGTAAACCTAAAGAGCACGTCACCAAGATTGTAAAGGTTTTTTTGCAGGGTTTATTCGGCGATCAGCAAAGGGGCGTCGTCAATCTGCTCATGATAGATGAATATAAAGGGCTTTGTTCACTGTGCTATGAATAACATCCATTACAATGTACTGTAAGGCTATTGACAAGCTAACACTGACCTTCAGCAATCACATTACTGCAACACAACATAAACTCAGACAATAGACTACTTGAGATAATACATAGACTACGTGCACAACTCACAGCTTAAAAGTGCTGTAAGTCATCTTTTTTGGTTAAAACAAAACGTTTATTGTTAATAAGTTACAGCTCTATATGTATTCTGAATCATTGCTGTAGAGCTATTTAGAGTAGGGAGACCTTTACATGTCAGTAAAGTTGTTTGATGCAGCGCATCGCAACACATTGCGAGCCTGTAGATCTGCTATCTATTTTCGGTATTAGTTCTACAAAGTAAGTAGAGATGCATGGGAGATTATTAGTGTGTTTGGAAGACTGCGGGGGTCAGTGGGTTCAGTCTTAAGGTGGTTTTGTCTGAGAGAGTGTTGGAATGGACTGAGGACAAAGCAGTCTATTGTGTGTGTTTGTGTGAGGAGGGGGGGGGGCAGGCCGGATTTAAATGTATACGTTTACATCCACATGCACACAAGGCCTTTTATACACGAATGCATGCTTAGACACGCATGCACACGCACGCACGCCCACGCACGCACGCACGCACGCACGCACGCACGCACGCACGCACGCACACACGCACGCACGCACACACACACACACACACACACACACACACACACTGAGAAGACAAGTGCTGGCAGAGATCATGTCTCGGCGGAAATACCACGCTCTGTAGTGAACAGCTCTCCTGACTGACTGACGGACAGACGGATGGACAGACAGACAGACAGACAGACAGACAGACAGACAAGCTCACAACGCCTCACAACGCGAGGCGTTGTGAGCTTGTGGATCGGCTGTTTTCTAAATTGTTGCCTCTTACATTATTTGACAATTTGGCCAATGTTTGACCAGTTTTTAGCGGTGCCAACCGCTCTACACTTGACTTTGTCCGTATGTCCGTCCGTCCGTCCGTCCGTCCGTCCGTCCGTATGAGCCTGACGGCAAAGAAGAAACACATACAAACACACGCACACACACACACACACACACACACACACACACACGGACTTGGAGATTGCCTACGCCAACTCTCCTCTCATTGGCCACACGTGCCACTGGCTATCAAAGAGGGGTCCAGGGACCCCCAGCGTATGTTCTGTCCGTCGTCCGTTTCAGCACGGGATGAGCACGGCGCTATAACTCCAGTTTGCAGCATGCCACCAAGTCCACATTTGGTATGTGGACTTAGACCACCAATAGGCACGAGCATGAATTGATGAAGTTATCAAAGAGGGGTCCAGGGACCCCCAGCGCCCGTATGAGCACGGGATTTTAAACAGCTAAAAATCCAGTTTGCAGCATGCCACCAAGTCCACATTTGGTATGTGGACTTAGACCACCAATAGGAACGAGCATGAATTGCTGAAGTTAGCAAAGAGGCCTCCAGGGACCCCCAGCGTATGTTATGTTTGTCCGTCCGTTTAAGCACGGGATGAGCACGGGAATTCAAACAGCTATAACTCAAATTTGCAGCATGCCACCAAGTTCAAATATGCTATGTGGACTTAGACCACCAATAGGGACCAGCATGAATTGCTGAAGTTATCAAAGAGGAGTCCAGGGACCCCCAGCGTATGTTATGGCCGTCCGTCCGTTTAAGCACGGGATGAGCACGGGATTTTAAACAGCTATAACTCCCGTTTGCAGCATGCCACCAAGTCCACATTTGGTATGTGGACTTAGACCACCAATAGGCACGAGCATGGATTGATGAAGTTATCAAAGAGGGGTCCAGGGACCCCCAGCACCCGTATGAGCACGGGATGAGCACGGGATTTTAAACAGCTATAACTCCAGTTTGCAGCATGCCACCAAGTCCACATTTGGTATGTGGACTTAGACCACCAATAGGGACCAGCATGAATTGCTGAAGCCCCGCCCCCTCTGTCTTCCCATTGGCTGCCCTTCAAACAGCCATAACTCAAGTTCGCAGCATGCTATGGAGTACAAATTTTGTACATGGACTAAAGCCAGCAATAGGGACTAACTGTCATTACTTAAGCCCCGCCCCCTCTGTCTGCCCATTGGCTGGGCTTTAAACAGCCATCATTCCAGTTTGCAGCATGCTACCAAGTACAAATTTGGTAAGTGGACTCAGACCACCAATGACTTAAGGCCCGCCCCAAAGGCACCGCTTCCTTCACACAGGGTGTGATTTTTTATAGTATAGTTTGTTGATTACTTTTGAACCACTGATGTATGCCATCAGTCGTCTATGACATATATCTATGACGTATGACTCCATATTAAATAGTATAGTATGCAACACAAACACAAACAATGGTACTTCGGTGGCCTGCTGGCAGTGTATACAAGACATGAGGGGCCGGCCGGCTGGTTTAGAGATTCGCGAAATTAGCTTCGTAAACACGGACACACACGCACGCACGCAGGCCGAAAACTAACTCCCCAAATATGTTTGATCATAAAACAAACTTTTCCCTTGTGAGGACCAGTCAAATGTGAATGTACTTGTATAGTAACACAAGTACACACACGCGCGCGCACGCGCACACACACACACACACACGCCCACATAGCGGTGCATGTCAGATAATGTCTTACTGTATGAGAATGCTGGCGCACACAGACGTGAGTTTGGGATGAGCAGAAATCGATATTAGCTTCCATCCTCCGCAACACATGACATCTACGTATCTGAGAGGCTGTAGAGAAACTGAAGCTGAAGCCAAACGCTGTCTGTCTGTTTCACTCTCCTCCCATGCGGGGAAATCGGTTTGACAGCAGACCTCTTTAATATGCCTCTGTGTGTGTGTGTGTGTGTGTGTGTGTGTGTGTGTGTGTGTGTGTGTGTGTGTGTGTGTGTGTGTGTGTGTGTGTGTGTGTGTGTGTGTGTGTGTGTGTGTGTGTTCAGTCCACTTCAGTTCAGCTTTGTTCTCATGTGTATTATAATACAATGAAATGCATATGGTTGTGTGTGTGTGTGTGTGTGTGTGTGTGTGTGTGTGTGTGTGTGTGTGCGTGTGTGTGTGTGTGTGTGTGTGTGTGTGTGTGTGTGTGTGTGTGTGTGTGTGTGTGGTGATATTTCTTTTTCTGCTGTATTGACAGAAGGGTGGGAGGGACTTTCTGTCTGATAGCGCTTTAACTTTACACGGTCTAACGTTTGATACACACACACACACACACACACACACACACACACACACACACACACACACACACACACACACACACACACACACACACACACACACACACACACACACACACACACACACACACACACACACATGCATGCACAGACAGTGAGACTCCCGGTGTGTGTGTGTGTGTGTGTGTGTGTGTGTGTTTGTGTGTGTGTGTCAGGTGTTGGCTGCTGCCAGTGGGGCTGTCATGCATGTGTACACAAGACCTACTTATGGCTGACAGCCCACTGAAAGAATAGAGCGGCAACAATTATAAGCACACACACGCACGCACGCGCACACACACACACACACACACACACACACACACACACACACGTCACACGCACGCACGCGTGTGTAAAGCTGTTTTTTTGGCATCTCGTCTGTTATTGACAGAGCTTTTGTTGTCCATTCCCACAAACAGCAGACCGTTCTAGATAGTTCCAGTTAGTTCCAGTCGGTACCTAGTCTGGCATAGCCAGACAATCAGTGATCTCCACCTATAGTATGTCTGATGACATCTTAATCACAGCCCCTCTCTACGAGGGTAGAGAGGCCGTCTGGTCACCGGCGGTAATCAGAAGGTTCACCTCCTGGCCCTGGGGGGCTATGTGTCGAAGTGTCCCTGAGCAAGACACTTAACCCTACTGTCCCCCGCTCCCCCTGCCAAGCGCACATCAGGACCATCTGAGCAGCAGTCATCAGCTGGGTGAGGCTGAAACTGAATTTATAAAAAGGAAAATTGCACACAAATCCCAGTGCTCTCCCCCCAGGTGCAGGACAAACAAAGTTCACATGAAATAAAGTAATCAGCGTAAGAATAACGTCAACGTTTCGATCAAAAAGATCTTCAATCAGGAATTAACGCCCAAACAGAATTTCCCTCTGCGGCGGGATTAATACGGCAATCAAACCAAATCAGAAACGGTTCCTGGCTACCTGAGATAAACTGACTCCAGAGCTGTTTGTCTTCACACACGCAGGCACACATCAGAGATTTGTTTTAGATCGGCTTTGATAAGTGTCGCACAGGTGTGTAGAATTGCGGTGTTTGTGTGTGTCTGTGTGTGTGTGTGTGTGTGTGTCTGTGTCTGTGTGTGCGTGTGCGCGTGCGTGTGCGTGTGCGTGTGCGTGTGCGTGTGCGTGTGCGTGCACGTGCGCGTGCAAGTGTGGTATTTCTGTGCCAATGATTTTTTGCTGCTGTCATTTATGGCAGTGGTTCTCGAAGTGCCCACCAGGGGTCCTTGAGGGGGCTCCAGGTGGTCCCCAGCTAAATGATTGATTGGACCCTTTTGGTGCCATAACTCTGACAGGGTATATCTGGTTCCATTTGTACACTGTCAGAGTTATGGGGGTCCAAACTGCAGGTCCTTGAAATGTAAAAGAGTGACATTTGAGAAGAATGATGTATTGTGGTTGATATTGAAGTGGTTGTGTGTGTGTGTGTGTGTCTCAGAGTGCCACCCGTCCTGCCTGCGCTGCAGCGGAGGAAGCGTGTCCAACTGTACGTCCTGCGCCCCACCGTCCATCCTCCACCAGGGGCGCTGTGTCCCCGCCTGTCCCCCCGGATTCCACATCCAGGACAACAGCTGCCAACGTGAGGACACACGCGCACGCGCATGCGCACGCACGCACGCACGCACGCACGCACGCACACACGCACACACACACACACACACACACACACACACACACACACACACACGGACTAGCCAACACCAACTTGGGACTGTTGGGTTATGATTTGTTTTGTATTTGTTTATTTGCATCAGTTATACAATCTCATTTCCCAATACAGAGGCAATTCTATACCCTTAAACATTAGATTTCACTCACTTTCGGCCTGGCACCCCTATTTTTGTGCATGTCATTATGTGCAAAATTAATGAATTGTCCCAAAATAGCAGATCTACAAGTGCACACCACGTTGCATGGTGATGTGTTGAGAGCTTGTAGATGGTAGATTGGTGTGGAATAGATTACCATAGACCAGAGTACAACAGAACAAAAGTTTCTTTTTAAATAAGTAAAAGGATGTCAAAATGATGTTTCAAAGAGAAGTTCTTCCTTTTAAATCTCGAGGCTGGTGACGAAATAAATCAAGGGCACAGAGCGAGGCAGCACAGTGTGTTCTTTGTAGAGACGACGGGACCACCTGAGTGCCCTCAGCTGAACTGGGACTCTTTTCTAAATCGATAAACGTTTTGATGCAAAGGCAGTCAATCCTGACGTTGGCATCTGGCACCTCTGTGCCAGTCAGTCCACACATTCCCTGCTCACTACTCTACTCTACCTACTGAGAGAGAGAGAGAGAGAGAGAGAGAGAGAGAGAGAGAGAGAGAGAGAGAGAGAGAGAGAGAGAGATGCAAGATAGAACTTCTTCATGTCAAGGACTCCCAAAATTATGTGTATTTGGCCGCGGACCCCCATCTCAAATATTTTTGTTCCAGGGACCCCACCAGAAGCAAAGATTTGATTTACAAATGTTTGCATAAAAAAATATATATATATTCAAAGTTTTGCATATTTTTTTTGTGTCAAAGTGGAACTTTGGCTTTTCAAAAATAGCAGATCTACAAGCTCATAGCGGTGCCGCGCTATGAGCTTGTAGATCTGCTATTTTTGAATAGCCAAAGTATAAAAGGTTAAAATGATTGTGACGCTATATTACCACATTTTGCTGGGGACCCCCTAGAACCCCCCCAAAGACCCCTGGGGGTCCCCGGACCCCACTTTGAGAACCAATGGTGTAGAGGGGGAAAAAAAAGAGCAGACTAAGTACAGAGCCACGGCCAGGTTTACCGAGTATTTGAGGGTTTAAGTGGTTAAATGACAGAAATTACACCTCAACGTTGAATCCAACATATTAGTAGAAAGGTCCATGTGTAAAGAAAACAAAGAAAACATTAATTTACGCAGCACTGATAGTGTTGTCAAACAAGTCTATGAAATCTAGGAAGAAGTTTAATCTGCGATACAATGTTATACAATACGTAGTGGGGGGGGGTGGGGGGGTCCCCTGCTAAGGGGTCCTATCGCATCTAAAGCGACAAGGAGGCGTTTAAGTGCCTTGGAACTTTAACCCATTAAGACCGATTTTTTATTTTTTATTTCTTTGGCTATTCAAAAATAGCAGATCTACAAGCTCATAGCGCGACACCGAGTGCCACGCTATGAGCTTGTAGATCTGCTATTTTTTAAAAAATTGTGAAAATGTGTGCAAATATTTGAATATATATTTTTTAATGTGAACATTTGTAACTCAAATCTTTGCTTCCCTGGAACAACATATTTTGAGATGGGGGTCCGCGGCCAAATGCATATAATTTTGGGCGGTCCTTGACATGAAAAAAGTTTGAGAACCACTGATGTTATAGCAACATGCGTAAAAAATAAAAATAAAAAAACTGTTTGGATTTAGAAGACATTTGTAGAATCCATAGAAACAAATATTTTAGTTAAAAAGATTTTGCACACATTTTCACGATTTTTCAGTAGCAACAATAGCAGATCTACAAGATCATGAGTGCCGCGCTATGAGCTTGTAGATCTGCTATTTTTTGAATAGCCAAAGAAATCTAAAAATGACACACAGACGCGTTCCCGGTCTTAATGGGTTAAGTAGATGGTGTTGTCTGTGAGACGCACCAACACCAGAGATTAACAGCAACACCCGGTGAATTGATAGCAGGCGGCACTGTGGAGCAAAGCCACTGTTGTAAGCAATTCTATAGAATAGTAATTCACTCCCGTGCCACCTCCACTACATGGATCAAGTATATCAAGATAGATGTTTAATTCCCCTGGGGACTTGACTGGAATTGTTCCCGCCGGTTAAATTAGGATTCTCTCAGCATCCAAACCCCCAGAAAGGGTGAACAATGTCCTTCAGGTTGATTCAGTGAAAAAGACACTAATGCACGTTAAAATACTCAGTGTTCATTTAACTCGGAGATGTGCTCACGACGTAAGCGATGGGTCCATTTTGGGTTACATTTGAACACTCTCGGATTTAAGCCACAAAGATTTTAGAGGTTAGGGATTTTGGTTGTATAGTTACCTTGCTATGATGTAATTCCAAATACTGGTGAGATATCTTCAATAGTTGCTCTGTGGATTAGAAATTGTCTCAGAGTAGAGTGGGTAGAGTGGCCGGTAGAGCGGACCTGATGGGAATCCTGAGGTTCCCAGTTCGATCCCCGGCTCCCCCGGAGTTAGTGTCGAATTGTCCTTGAGCAAGACGCTGAACCCCCTGCTCCCGATGAGCAGGTTGGTGCCTTGCATGGTTTCCTCCGCCATCAGTGTGTGAATGGGTGAATATAATGCACAATCTATTTAAAGCGCTTTGGATAAAAGCGCTATATAAATGCACCATTTACCATTTGATGCTACACAATTGTTTCACCATTGACTTACATTACACAGTGAGACAGTTTACTGTCTCAAAGCCACTCTTTTATTTATATTTATTTGTATTTTTTTATTGATGAAAAGACATAACAGGACACAAGTGACATAAATGACAGAAAGAGAAAAGAATATAGTAATACATACATTTCCAAAATCACAGATATATAGATGGAATGATACGTTCACAGAGAAACCAAAAAAAGAAGATGAAAGAAACAAAACAAAACCGACATAACAAACAAACCAAAAAGACATTAATAGGGACTGTGTGTGTGTGTGTGTGTGTGTGTGTGTGTGTGTGTGTGTGTGTGTGTGTGTGTGTGTGTGTGTGTGTGTGTGTGTGTGTGTGTGTGTGTGTGTGTGTGTGCGCGCGTGCGCGCACATGCGATTATATGTTGGCAAGGAGAATCACTGGGTTATGAAATTACAATTGAAGATAATTGAGGAAACCGGACCAGATGGGGTGTGAATATATTGTGTTAGTGTCCAGGAACATGTAGTCTGTTATTAGGTTTTTCCAGTAAGCAATGTTTATGTTTCTCTTTGGTTTACAGTTCATGAGGATAGTTTTCTTGCCGACAGTTAGGGCCACGAGGAGTAATCTATCGTGTGCATTGTTTTGATCCATGTTTGATATAGGTTTATTTAAGTAAAAGTATCAATACTGCAATGTAGAAATCCAGATTTCAAAATGTACTTGAGTACAAGTACAAAAGTATTGGTTTAAAAATGGACTTAAGGTACAAAAAGCAGAAAGTAGTCATTGTGCAGAATGTCCCATTTCACAAGTTTTCAAATGTACACAAATCTTTTGAAAATAGCCGATCTACAAGCTCACAATGCGTCGCACTGAGACGCATTGTGAGCTTGTAGATCGGCTGTTTTCAAATGGCCACAATGTATAGGGCTGAAGTAATGTATGTTTTCTAATAATAATCAAAATCTACAAAGTAACTAAACGTTTCAAATAATTGTAGTGGAATAAAAGTATAATATTTGCCTCTGAGATGTTGTGGAGTAGAAGTAAAAGTACTGACAATTGGAAATACTCCAGTAAAGTAAAAATACTTGAGTAAATGTACTTGAGTAAATGTACTTAGTTATTTCCACCACTGTCACCGAGTAAGCATATTGACAGATTTAGCAGGATGTGGCAGCCCAGGAAACGTGATAGAGTTGGAATGACTTCTTTCCAAAACTGTGCTACTGGTGTGCAGTCCCGAGTGGCGTGAATGTAATTATCAGCTTTATGTGATGTGTGTGTGCACTGAGAACAGATTGGAGATGACGTGATTCCCACGGTGAACATTCTTTGGCCGGTGTAGTGAATTCTGCTGATTACTTTATACTGAATGAGGTGTCGATTTGCATTGTTAGTCATGGAATATAATTATATGTTTGCGTATTTGGGTCCAGAAGTTGGCATCAGGGGGGATAAATCACTCGTTTAGCAGTAGAAAGAATGCAAACAAAGCAGATTCTGACAATATGTAACATTACAAAACTCAGATCCGCATTTATTTTAAATAAAAATGGTAACTTCCTGTTGATTTTACTATTTGAATGAGGGAAAAAGATCCAGACCGGACCGGAATATATATTTTTGGGGTATATCATTTGCCTCTGTATATTGGGAAACATTTTGCGTAGTGGTTTATAGTATATTGCAATAATAATGTGTGGTTGTCACAAAATCCCAAGGCACTGGCACACCTGGATTTTTGTCATGGCACACCAGTGTGCCTCAACACACGTTTGAGAAGCACTGCCTTACTGGGATTAAGAGCTAAATTTAGCTCTTACTGGGATCAGAGCTAAATGTTATCTCTCAAGCCTAATTCATGCTCCGTCTCGCCATGCTGTTGCACGCCTAGAACGGCCAAGGTTAGCGGACATACAAACATCAGCAAAGTGTTACAAACATCGGCAAGTGCTTGTACTGTAGGCCTGCTATTCTCACCGCAAGACACCGTTGTGTGATGAAGTATGAGTCTCATGGATAAAGTTATTATCAATAGCTCTAACAGAAATAATAGCAGAGCTACAGAACAGTAGAAACAGACTGACCGACTGCAGCAAGGCTGTTTACAGCAATACAATCAAATAGCAAACAGTCGATGACAACAACATTCTATAAATGTAACGTTCGCTGCAGGAAGCAAAGTGAGTTTGACAAAGCAAGTGAAAACACAATTATGTCTTTTATCTATTCATCTCTCTTCAACCCCTGTTTTCTCCTCCCGTCCCCCCCCTCTCCTCTCTCTCTCTCTCTCTCTCTCTCTCTTCCCCCCCTCTCTCTCTCTCTCTCTCTGCAGTGTGTCACCCGTCCTGTGAGTCATGCGGTGGTCCGTCCCAGGCAGACTGTGTCTCCTGTCCCCTGCAGGTGTCTCTGCACAACGGCTACTGTCGCAGCGGCTGCTCAGAGGGACAATTCCTCGACACCGCCACCTCTGAATGCAGCAGTAAGTGTGTGTGTGTGTGTGTGTGTGTGTGTGTGTGCGTGCGCGTTTGTGTGTGCGTGTGTGCGTGTGTGTGTGTGTGTGTGTGTGTGTGTGCGTGCGTGCGTGCGTGCGTGCGTGCGTGCGTGCGTGCGTGCGTGCGTGCGTGCGTGCGTGCGTGCGTGCGTGCGTGCGTGCGTGCGTGCGTGCGTGCGTGCGTGCGTGCGTGCGTGCGTGTGTGCGTGTGGGCGTATGTGTGTTAAAAGCGCAGTCATTGCTCTGACACCAATCTGAAGACTAGAAGTCTCTCTGACTTCCTGTAATTTACTTCTTGATGAATTCACACCCACAAGTTTGCAAATTCAGATGGAGCGATAAATGAGAGAAAGCTGCTAGTGGTGTGTTTGGCAACCAAACAATGATGATGCACCTATAGGGCTGTCTGATTATGACATTTTGCTTGACGATTAATTGTCGCTCAAATAATTGCGATTAGCGGTTTAATTGTGTTTCTGTCATTGAACACAGGAACATTATGAATACAAATGTATTTTTATTTTTTTGGCTTTATAAACAAAAGTCGCACTGGGCAGATATGACAAATAACAGACATTTAATTACTTTATACATAATAAAAATCACTCCCAGTGTGAAGTGAGTGGTGCTATTTATGAGTTATTAATTTCATCATGCATCTCGGTAGCCAATCACAGCACGTCCTGCGAAGTGACGTGCTTACATTTTTTACATTATTATTCATTTCATCATGCGTCTCGCTAGCCAATCACAGCACGTCTGCGAAGTTTGAAGTTAATTTCATCATGTGTCTCGCTAGCCAATCACAGCACGTCCTGCAGAGCTTAGCTTATGGGCGTGTTTTCCACAGCATGGCGTCACAGCGAAAGACACATTTTCACGACGGAAAGAAAAACTTTCGCCACGGATGGGTCCTAAACACTCTTATAGGAGCGGTTGCACCGCTCAAAAATAGATTAATGACGATATGTTATATGTTATGCATATAGATTATGCAATACATAATTGTGATTAAATAATTGTGATCAGGCGATTATGTAATAATTCACGCGCTATACAGAGATAAATACATACATTCCAATGTTGTGTGGGTTAAAGGACAACTTTGTTTTTTTACAACCAAGGTTTATATTTTAGCTTGTTATTAAAGTAAATAAAAGATGAGTGTTATTTTTTTTTCATTTACTGCTTTCTATAGTTTTAGCAATTTTCACGATATTTTTTACAGTGGGCGGGGGCATTCTGTCCGGTGGCTAAATATGCCTTTTTTACACAATAAAAAAAGGTCCTGTGGTCTTTGATGGCCAGATGTGAGTTATTGGGGGCTAGAAACAAGCTTCTGTAAATACTAATAAAGAAAACGCTGGGTTATTGTGAAAAAAAAGACATATTTAACCACCGGACAGAATGCCCCCGCCCACTAGACAGACACACACTGTAAAAAATATCGCGAAAATTGCTAAAAATATAGAAAGCAGTAAATTAAAAAAATGTAACACTCATCTTTTATTTACTTTAATTACAAGCTAAAATATAAACCTTGGTTGTAAAAAACCAAAGTTGTCCTTTAAATACATGTAGACCTCTGGCTTAGATGTCTTTGCAGGTCCACCCCGAACTGAAAATACCCGACAGCCCCGAGACCCGTATACAGGTTCAGTTCCTTGTTTTATATCAGGGGTCTTCAACAGGGGGTCCGGGACCCCTAGGGGGTCCTCAGAGTTACTACAGGGGGTCCGCCAAATCTTTGTGTGATATGATTTTTTTTTTTTTACCTTAACCGCTTGAACCCTAGCGTCCCCTTTTAGCCTTTTAGCTTTTAGAGGAGAACTTTAGCCAAAAATAGCAGATCTACAAGCTTGTAGGAGCTGGTAGATCTGCTATTCACTCAGCTAGGGGGTCCTTGGCCTGAAAACGTTGAACACCCCTGTTTCATATGGTTACTCGGGTCCGGGTCGGTTCAGATTCTATTAACCTGGTGTCCCGGGTCTGTTTATCATTACCGTATATATACCTGAGTGGAGGCTTGGAAAGAGCCTTTAAGAGCTCTACTCGTTTTCCATGGTTTGTGTGTGTGTATGTGTGTGTGTGTGTGTGTGTGTGTGTGTGTGTGTGTGTGTGTGTGTGTGTGTGTGTGTGTGTGCGTGTGCGTGTGTGTGTGAGAAAGTGCTGGCTTTTAATTACATTTTTTAATTACTCCCCTCGTATCACTGACATGGCAATGAAACAAGTTTTCACATAAACAGACGCGCACTCGCCGCGCACGTGCGCGCTCGACGCACACACCGGTCTCCAGTGAGTTGAGCTCAGCCAAACTGTAGTTAATAAGAGATGCCTTGAGGCACTTCTGGGCTACAGAATGACTCTGGTCATCATTTCTGCATGACCTGCACACTCTCACACAAACAAATACACAGACACACACATTCATGCTCATCGATACACAACTCTCATACACATACACATACTGTACAATACATCCACATAAATTCTTGTTTACAAGGACGGCCCGGCAAGAGGTCTCTCGAAAGAAAACACATGCACATTCTCTCTCTCTCTCTCTCTCTCTCTCTCTCTCTCTCTCTCTCTCTCTCTCTCTCTCTCTCTCTCTCTCTCTCTCTCTCTCTCTCCCCCTCTCTGTCCCCCTCTCTCTCTTTCTCTGTCTGTCTCCTGTCTATGTCTCTCTGTCTCTCTGTCTCTCTCTCTCTCTCTCTCTCTCTCTCTCTCTCTCTCTCTCTCAGTGTATAAATATTGTTATCAGACCTGCCCGTTCCAGACAATGGATCCAACAAGTACAAGTAGCGCCGCGTGGCAAGATAAACTTTTATCCCACCCTCCCGCCCACTCTATGTTCCCTCTCTCATTTTACCGCGCTCGCTCAGCTCTCTGCCACACAGTAAAACCCCCCAGTGTTCATTTAACAAATGGAACCTTTGGTTGCATTTGTACACTCTCAGAGTTACAAAGGGATAAATGAACACTGAGCAATTTTTACCGACCACAGTAGGAAGCTGTTTTGTTTTCGTTGGGAACACATCAGTCCAGAGGGGAGGTGCAAAGTCTTAAGCTTTTAAATCTTTTAAAGCTTTAAAGCCGTACAGCTAAATCGGCAAGCGCGTTAGCTACGTATGCAATTATAATGAGGATGATAATGAGTGGAGAGATAAGATCAGATCAGATGAGATTAGACAAAACTTTATTGGGATTTTGCAACAAATTGGCTTGTTGGGGGAGGCCAGGAATAGAACTGACTAAACTGAGTCACACGTTTCTTTTTTTTAATTGTGCTATTAAACTGTGCGCCATGTGTTTTGGAGGGATGCAGAGACATACAGAAAAATAGTAAAAGTAGCAATAAGACAAATTCATTAGTCACTCTTTAGGTGCTGTTTTTTGAGAGTGTTGTTTTTTTTAAAATATATTTTGGGGTCTTTTCTGCCTTTATTTATAGTGGAAAGTGGAGATGGACAGGAAACAGGGAGAGAGAGATGGGGAGAGACATGCAGTAAAATAGTAAAAGTAGCAATAAGACAATGCATTAGTCACTCTTTAGGTGCTGTTTTCCACAGAGAGTGTTATTTTTTTTTAATATATTTTGGGGTCTTTTCTGCCTTTATTTATAGTGGAAAGTGGAGATGGACAGGAAACAGGGAGAGAGAGAGATGGAGAGAGACATGCAGTAAAGATCGTCGAGAACGGTACTCGAACCCGCGATGCGCTGTCAGGCTCCTTTAGAGCCTATAAGGTGCCCGGACCGCTAAGCCACGGCCCGGGCCCAGAGTGTGTTTTTTGAGCGGAGGGGCGCTTTGGATATAGATATCATGACGATCATTATTATTACCAAAATAAAAACTAAGCTATAATGACTAAAACTAAGACTAAATATATTGACAATTTCATCAACAAATAAAAATTAGACTAAAATGTTAGTGACGAACTAGTGGAGAAGAGATCCAGTAGAACTAAAAAAAACAAGCCATTTTATGTTTGGTTGCGTTCGGGTGTTGCACTCTGAAAATAGCAGATCTACAAGCTCACAACGCGTCCCGCTGCGACCGTTGTGAGCTTGTAGATCGGCTATTCTCAGCATGCAACCAAGTATAAGTCGGCCATTACGACGCCATCAAGGCCAAAATACATTTTAGTCGACTAAATTAACTTCAGACTTTAGTCGACTAAAATCATATGATATTTAGTCGACTAAAAGTAGACTAAAACTTTTCAGATGACTAAAATATGACTAAAACTAAAGTCAAAATTGGCTGTCAAAATGAACAATGCTCAAAAGGCATTCTCTGTGGACACGGCCCCTTAGTTCAGCCTGTATGGAGGTGACTTGTGGATGTGTGTGAGATGATCTGCTATGAAAGGACAGGGGAATGGGGATGTTTTGGAGAATGTTGACGTTGGAGATGAATCAAAACGGAGATATGCGGCTCACCTGGAACAGGTGTGGGTGAATGAAACGCAGAGCATAGCACGCCGGGCCAGGTGTTGTTGTGGGAGATAGTGACTGTGGCACGCAGGGGGAACACAGAGAGAGAGGAGTGAGGGAGTGTGAGGGGGTGTTGTGTCTGTAGGAACTGGAAAAGCCCCGATTAACCACATGAAAACACATGAAGGCTCCACACGTCCTGGATCAGTAGTCTTTTCACTAGGTACTTAAAGGAGTAGTTCACCCAAAAAATTTACTTATTCTCTATCAATTGCATTGAATTTGTGGATATTTTCTTTGTTTTTTACGCATTACTAAACCAATAATTTGATGACCGCTGGGAAAGATGCTAATGTATCCGGTAGGAGACTCAAAGGAGACTCTTTGAGTCTCCTACCGGATATACTCCTGGTCATAACATTATTGGCTCAGGAATTTGGCAGAAACAATAAAATCTCCATGAATTAAATGCTTCATAGGCTGTGTAATCAATAGAAAATAAGTAATATTTAATAACTATTCCTTTAACATCCGATCTTCAAGCTCACAACCCGTCGCATCGCGACACGTTGTGATCTTGTAGATCTGCTATTTTCAAACATTTTAGTACTTTTACTTTTGGTACTTTAAGTACATTTTGATATCAATACTTGTGTACTTTTACTCAAGTACATTTTGAATCCCGGACTTTTCCTTGTAACATAGTACTTCTACATTGCAGTATTGATACTTTTACTTAAGTAAAACATTTCCCACTAGGGATTTGCTTTGTAGGGGTGGGGGGGGGAGGGGGTAAAAGCGATCAATCTGACCAAAAGATCACTACCTTACATATTTAGTTTCCCAGAAAAAAAAACATTTTCCAATTTCAAAGACACACAGAAAAGTCATGAAATGGGATCCCGCCGTACGAGCTTCCTGCTCAACAACGTAAATTGAGTTCAAAATGTCAGGATCGTGTTTTTTTAACCCATTGAGACCTGAAGCCGATTCTACATGTCTCCTAAATCTCAACAGTATTCTGAAAAACGTATGTTTCTATATCAGTGGTGCTCAATCTTTTTCATGTCAAGGACCCCCAAAAGTATATGTATTTGGCCGCAGACCCCCATCAAAATATTTTGTTCCAGGGACCCCCAGAAGCAAAGATTTGAGTTAAAAATGTTCGCTTTAAAAATATGTATATTCAAAGATTTGCGCACATTTTCACGATTTTTCAAAAATAGCAGATCTACAAGCTCATAGCGCGGCACTCGGTGCCGCGCTATGAGCTTGTGTATCTGCTATTTTTGAATAGCCCAAAGTGTAAAATAATGCTTTTTAGCTCAAATCTAAAAATGACACAGTTCCAGGTCTTAATGGGTTAAACCGCCGTGGCGCCTGAGTGTTAATACCACCTAGATCCCAGTTTATCTGTCCCTCTCACCTGCCCGACAGGCAGGTACTCCGCTCCGCTGTCTGTGGCAGATAGCTATCTGGGCAATGGAGGTCTCGCTCTGAGGTGCCCACCCCTGTCAGCCAATCCCCAGCTCACACAACATCAGATAAAGTCAAAAAGAGGTGTTCCACATCGCCGCGTGCGCGCGTGTGTGTGTGTGTGTGTGTGTGTGCGTGTGTGTGTGTGTGTGCGCGCGTGTGTTTGTGTGTGTGCGTGTGCGTGTATCCAGTATTTTCCACACACACACACACACACACACACACACACACACACACACACACACACACACACACACACACACACACATACATAATGCATCCATACTACATACTACTCCACTTCATGGAGTACATTTTTTGGACCGAATTAACCGAATTAAAGTAACAAAAACCCCAAATAAAAATAAAAATAACCTGCACTCTTGGCACTTGTGTGCGTGCGTGCGTGCGTGCGTCGTGCGCTGTGTGTGTGAGTGTGTGAGAGAGAGAGAGAGAGATAGAGAGGGAGAGTTGTCACCTACAGTAGGTGTAACACACAGCTCTCACATCCAATCTCTCTCCCCCACACCCCCCCCCCCCTCTCTCTATGTCTCTGTCATTGTCATAGAGCAGAAATGGCAGAAAAAAATAATGATGAAAACCTTGATCTAAACCGATTCATTCAGTCTTCAGGCGTTACAATACTTATCTTTCGGTACATATTATGGTGTGTATCGAATATTCACACAGCCTCTCAAAATGTCTCGTTTTCATCGCCTTGGGACTTGAAACGAAGAAAACCCATTTAATCTTCCTCTTCTCTAGTTCCTTTGGATGTAATAACCATCAAGAGGGGAAGAAAGACACCAAAGGCTTGTCATCATTTCTAACAGGCACAAACCTTATATGTCCAAAGCCATTACATTTCAGGAAATGCAGATCCAATGCAGCTATTATATACTCACAAGCTCTTGTTTGTACTTTATATCGGCTTAAAAATATGTAAAGCCTACTGACAGACTTTACCACTCAAAATGGATCAAAAATAGTCGATCTACAAGCTCACAACGTATCACGGTGCAATGCGCTCCGAGCTTGTAGATCGGCCATTTTCGTCTTCTTCTTTTTTTCAACAAACTTTTAGTGAATTTTCAGTGAACATTTTTAGCTCAAATCTTTGCTTCTGGGGGTCCATGGGACAACATATTTTGAGATGGGGGTCTGCAGCCAAATACATAATTATCATTTTGAGTGGCCCTTGACATGAAAAAGTTTGAGAACCACTTAATAGAAGGATTTAGAAGACATTTGTAGAATCCCCCCAGAAGCAAAGATTTGAGTTAAAAATGTTCGCTTTAAAAAATCAAATCAAAGATTTGCACAAAGTTTCACGATTTCCCCCCAAAAATAGCAGATCTACAAGCTCATAGCGCGGCACTCGGTGCCGCGCTATGAGCTTGTAGATCTGCTATTTTTGAATAGCCAAAGAAATCTTAAAATGACTCAGATGCGTTCCCGGTCTAAATTGATTAAGTGTCAACAAACAAAAACATAAAAAATGGAATTACGGAGATACCTACAAGGTTTCTGCCCGACAGACAGTAATGAAAATGTCTTCCCCTAACACTCTGCTCCGTCTCTGTCTTTTCCTCCAGGATGCAGTGAGGACTGCCAGCGCTGCACGGCCGACCTGCAGACAGGCGTGGGCAGTGTGTGTCTTTGGTGCAAGGTGCCCAGGACCCTGCTGCTGGGGGACCACTGCGTCTCGCAGTGTCCCCGGGGACACTACACCTGGCACGGAGCCTGCAAGAGTAAGAACACTGCAAACTTTCTTTTTTTTAACCAGAATCTGAATCATCTTTATTGTCACATCACAGGTTTTACAGGTGTAAAGAAGTGGGTGACATTTGTTTTTTGTGCGAGCTCCATCGTTTTTAGTTGTTTTCAGGAAGATAAAAAAAAGAAGAGGAGGTTGAGTTGGGAGAGCAAGGAGAAAAGAAAGAAAACAGAGAAAAATCTTAAGATATCTCTACATATAGTATAATGCAGCTAGTACTGTATGGCATGTAGGTTAGACATAGGTTATACACACAGGTGGTAGCACTTAGCAGCAGGTATGTACTTGAGGTTAGACATTTAAGGGCAAGACCACTTTGGTAGAGGTTTGGGTTGTGTAGTTACCTTGCCATGATGTAGCTCCAAAGGTGGACAAGAAATCAAAAATGATTGCTCCAGTGATTAGAAATTGATAATTCAAAAATATGCTCCTCATTGACTTACATTGTATGTTGAAATAGCTCTCAAAGTCACTCTTTTAGCACATAAACGAACACAAAGAAAGCTGATTCAGACAATATACAACATCACCAAACCCAGTACTGTTTTTTTTTTTTATAAAAATGTCAGCTTCCTGCTGATTTTACTATTTGAAGATCCGGATCCGGATCCACGGATACAGTCCAGGTTTTCTTCTTAATAAAAATAGCAAAATTAACAGGAAGTTAAAATTTTCATTAAAAAAACAAACAGTACTGGGTTTTGTGATGCTCTGTAGAGTGTGCCAAAAATCCCGAAGGGGGCGTCAACAAGTGTCTTTTGGTAGCAGCGGACATCTTTGAGGGGTATAAACCAGGTTGACTTAACATTGCCCAAAACAAACATGTCTGCGCTACTATGCCGCGCCCCCCGGTGGTGAGCGTTGGCACACTCTACAGTATATTGTCTGAATCAACTTGGTTTGTGTTCATTTATGGGCTAAAAGAATGACTTTGAGAGCTGTTTTACCGCACAATGTAAGTCAATGAGGAGCACATTTTGAATTATCAATTTCTAATCAATGGAGCAATTATTTTAGATTTCTTGTCCACCTTTGGAGCTACATCATGGCAAGGTAACTACACAACCCAAACCTCTACCAAAGTGGTCTTGCCCTTTAAGTTGTGATCATTAGGCATAAATGGCCCTAAAATATTTTCGGCAAAGACATTTGGTGTAGCTTAAAGGTGTGGAAGATAATAACTGAATAACACCAATGTGAAGCAGTTGAAAGTCATTAACATTACTCTACATGTTGGGCATCAGATATCCCAGTTTGAAACGATGCTAGCATAATCACCCTGTTTCTCAGCAGAGCAGAGATGAGCTGCTGTAAATCTCTGACGCAAATGATGTGCTGTAGCCAGCAAAACACTCCATGTACAATGGAGAGAGAGAGAGAGAGAGGGGGGGAGAGAGAGGGAGAGAGAGAGAGAGAGAGAGAGAGAGAGAGAGAGAGAGAGAGAGAGAGAGAGAGAGAGAGGATTCAGGCTGCAAGCAAAACTCCCAGTGTGTGATTTAGTTGAGCCTTTGTACACACACGCACACACACACACACACACACACACACACACACACACACACACACACACACACACACACACACACACACACACACACACACAGACACACACACACACACACACACACACACACACACACACACACACACACACACACACACACACACACACACACACACACACACACACACACACACACACACACACACACACACAGACACCCACACACGCATGTTGGCATTACTATAGTTGTGAGGGCATCAATATTTTAGGATGGCTTTTTTTTTTTTTTTTACCTTTTTTGCCATTTTAAATCCTAACCCTATAGTCTTGAGTTATGCTTAGTTGCGCACTGAAAATAGCCGATCTACAAGCTCACAACACACGATTTATACGCGCTGCGACGCATTGTATATAAATCTTGCGTAACTCCAGCTCTAACCATAATACCTGTAAAATAAATACCTAACCCTAACCTCAACTGGAATCTTTTCCCAATTGTAAGCATACAGTAACTCTAAATATATAAAGATAAAGTCAAAATATATATAATATATTATATGTATAATACAATATATGTACAAGTGCACGCACGCACACGCACACACACACGGGCACACACACACACGCACACGCACACGCACACGCACACGCACACGCACACGCACACGCACACACACACACACACACACACACACACACACACACACACACACACACACCGCACAATTTATTCTGCACTGGTACCGGAATCTTCCTAAAGCCATGCAGCTTAATGGAGAGCTCATTACTCTATTCTATAGTGCTTTTCTTTACAGTTTGTTGCAGGCTCACATGGAAATATTGCTGACATCTACTTTTTAAAAAATGTACTGTTCTGCTTATGTTAGACAGTGGTTGAAAGTCACTTAAGTACATTTACTCAAGTACTGGAGTTATCTACAGTTTTGAGGTATTTTACTTGAGCATTTCCATTTTTGATACTTCGTACTTTTTGCTCCACTACATCTACATTACATTAACCCATTCAATCCGGGAACGCTTCTGTGTCATTTTAGATTTTAGCTGTAACCATTATTTTATATTTTGGCTATTCAAAAATAGCAGATATACAAGCTTGTATATCTGCTATTTAAAAAAAATCTTGAACATTTGTGCAAATCTTTGAAACAACATTTTGAACGCACATCTTTGCTTCTGGGGGGTCCCAGGAACAAAATATTTTGATGGGGGTCGGCGTCCAAAAAACAATACATTTTTGGGACCGCCAAAATGATATGTATTTGGCCGCGGGGACCCCCCGCCATCTCAAAATATGTTGTTCCAGGGACCCCCCTGCTTTGCAGCCGAGAGCTCAAGTATCCTGTCGTGGCTATGAACTTCTGTAGTCAAGGATATTAAAGGTTCCAACTCTGCCTCAAACCGGTCTAGTCGCGTCCCTTTTATATCCCCCACCGAAGGGGTGTCGTGTCATTACTCCTGACCTCACCAGACCTTATATTTATGGTGATTTGTTGTTTTATTCTATTCTATTCTATTCTACATTATTTTATCTCAGAGGCAATGTGACACGTTGAGAGCTTGCAGATCTGCAGTGAAATGGGACATTCTGCATTGTGAGTAATTTGACTTTTAGTACTTTAAGTACCAAAAGTAAGTTAAGTTTCAGTAGTCTCTCCGGTGTTTTCCAGGCTCACAGGACCATTTAGCTGAAATCTACTTTTTTTACAATGTACTATTCTGCTGATATTAGATTAGGGCCTGGCTGACACCAGTCACTACAAGCCTCAGGGGTTGGAGCATTTTTCACTCAGACACAAACAACATTTCAGTGTCTCCCTGAAGTCGGTGTTAAACCACACGGGACGTGTCAGGAGAATTGTAATGTATTTATTATTGTCAGACGGCAATGGAAGAAGACAAATTCAATAGTCCCGTGTTGGGACGAATGGTGTTTTAGTAGCATCTGTCTCTCTATACTGTAGATTGGAGTAAACACATTTTTTTAGTTTTTTACTCAAGTAAAAGTAGCATCAGATACCTCAATATAGATACTCAGGCTTGTTACTTGTTACTTTTTTTTAGATTAAAATGTAATTTAGATAGCACGTTATTTAGACAGATGCTAGGTTCATTGTTTATCTGGTATCCTATAGTTAGTTTCAATGTGCAGATTATTATTTTCACAGTATTTATAGACTGATCCTAGGTTCTTAGTTTACCTGTGATCCTAGTTTACTGAGGCACTACACTGTCTGCACTTGATACATACGTGTTTACCTTGCTTATTGTATATGGATAAGAGCGTCTGCTAAATGCCTAAATTGTAAATTGTAGATATATTCTGTTGCAAGTAACAGTCCTGTTTTCAAATGTTACTTGAGTTATAGTATAAAAGACTGAAGTATCCTTGGGAACCAATGGTTTCTGAGCCATGTGGTTCATAGCGCAGGTCCTACCAAAGACTTTTAAAATGTCTTGGGAATGTCGCATTTTTAAAAAAGTGTTCTTTTTTTGCTTTTCGAAGTTTTCAATTTGTCAAAAGCTTTGGTTATTTGAAAATAGCAGATCTACAAGCTGCCACGATGCGACACGTTGTGACCTTGTAGATCGGCTATTTCCAAATAACTGAAGTAATAATAACCTAAATATATAACTTATATAACTAAAGCTGTCAAATAGCTGTAGTGGAGTAAAACGCACAATATTTGCCTCTGAGATGTAGTGGAGTAGAAGTATACATTATTGGAAAATGGAAATACTCTTTTAGATTAAAAGTACCTCAAAATTGTACTTACTGTAAGTACAGTGTACTTGAGTAAATGTCCTTAGTTACTTCAAACCAATGACTAATTCAACAATGCAGGTGGGGACGAAAGGTAACATCTGTCTCCGTCCGCTATAGACTCAAGTCAGGTCTGTGCAAAAGTGATTTTTTTTATCATGGCAGTATGAAATTTGTCGCTGTCGCCTGTTGGGCAGAAACCTTGTATCTCCATATTTCAACTTTTTATGTTTTTCCGTCACTTAATACCCCACCTCGACAAAATTATTGGCTCAGGAATGCGACAAAAACAAAACAATATCCATGAATTCAAGTCTCCATGGGGTGACTAATCGATAGGAAAAAAAGTCATTTTTGGGGTGAACTATCCCTTTAATAATGTTTCCAAAAAAAAAAAATGTCGTGCAAAAAAAGATTTCCACAAAATGTTCAAGATTTTAAAAAAAAATAGCAGCTCTACAAGCTCGTAGCTCTCCATTTACCTCGTATGTTTTGGACGTGCGAGGTTTCCTCCCGACGGCGAGGAATTGCGAGCATCCTGTTTTTCATGTGGCTGTGCTTGTTGTTTACGACGTGGCATCGGGTTGTGATGAAGCAGCAGGGTTTGGGACATGTGTTGAGTTATTAGACACAAGGAAGATTAGTTCACCTTTATGAATATTTATGAACTCCCAGAATGTGCTTTTTAGCAGATTTTTGTACATATTTTTTAAGATGCCAAAAAACTTTTCATCATCGTGTTTAAAACCCACTTAAAGCTCTACTCTGTAATGTCCTGAGATTTGAACCCTTGGCGCAAGTGATGAAATGTTTACCGCTGAACTAATAGAGCATGCCCGCTTGCTCAGGGGAAGAAAATGACACCGCACTGATGATAACGCTGTCAAGCGAGTCTATGAAGCTATCTATGAGATCAATTAAAACGTTTAATATGCAAAACAATTTTATGCAACTAGGGCTGCTACTGTACGTGGCCCTCACACCCAGTGGTGGAAAGTAACTAAGTACACGTACTTAAGGTTATATAATGGTTATGGCCGAGTCATAGGGACATGAGCGTGACGACGTGCTCCGTCCATCCGCTGGCCGACTGGCCGGTCCTCCCGTTAGCCAATTGGCTCTATGCGCAGACAGCCATATTGGGAATGAATTGGGCCCCTTCCTTACTTCCTTCACAGGTGTTACCAATGATACTAATTAAGGCTCTGTTCCATTTAGTGTGGCATAGTGGTTGTCTTATTTTCAAGGACCCCCATAACTCTGAGAGTGTACAAATGGAACCAAATGGACCCTTACGGGGCCATTTGGTTACATTTGTACACTCTCAGAGTTACACACCCACCATAAGGGGCCAATTGGGAACCAAAATGGAGTGTTTCTGGTGAGCCAACATGCACGATATCAGAACCCTGACCAGAATGGAACAGAGCCTTCATTAGTATCATCAACACCTGTGAAGGAAGTAAGAAGAGGCCCAATTTCTTTCCAATATGGCTGCTGTGCATAGAGCCTATTTAACATTAGGGTTGCCAACATCCAGAACTGCGTTTTTTTTCGGGTTTCCCGCGGATAAAGTTACTTTTTTTGTTACTTTATTTCGGTTTTAGGGTTAGGGTTAGGGTTGGGAACAGGCTGACATGCCACACAAACAATGATGCCGTTCCCACCGGAGAAAATCTCACACACACACACACACACACAAGCACGCGTGCGAGCACTGTGCCTGCCCTGTCAACTGAGCGGTCCTAGCGCCCTTCGCATACAGCACACAAACACGCAGCCAGACACACAGCAGTGTGCGCAAACAGAAATATATTTTTTATTTTTCCCTTTACACCGGAGTCCGGGACAAACAAAGTCCCGTATGGGACATGCCCCTTTTGGCTCAAATACGGGGCGTCCCGGCTAATACGGGACTGTTGGCAACCCTATTTAACATAGGATATATATGTATGTAGTGGGGGTCCCTGCTCCATCTCTCTCTCTCTCAGCAAAGGGGTCCTTACCCTGAACAATGTTGAAGACCCCTTGTTTAGACAGTAGGAACTCTGGATAAACGCGTCTGAATGAATGCCTACATTTAAATTGTAACTGTAATAATCCAACATTTAAATAACATGACGGTTGTCTCCCCAGGATGTCACTGGTCTTGTGACACGTGCACGGGGGAGGGGCCGCTGTCCTGTACGTCCTGTCCCCAACACAGCGTCCTGCTGGCCTCGGGGCTGTGTGCTCCACAATGTCCCCTGGGTTACTACGCCGACCGTGACAGCATCTGTCGAGGTAAGTCGCCATGTCATACAGTATAGTGGCTTAAATACTGTACTATAAGCCTATACTCATGGTCATTATACATGCTATGATGGCCTCCTCCCTTCTACTTCCCATGCTGTACCTTCTGTTCTCAAACCTTTTTGTTTCAAGGCCACGGACCCCCCCAACCCCCCCCCCCCCCCCCCCCCCCATAACTTTGAGAGCGTACGGGTCCATTTGGTTCCATTTGTACGCTCTCAAGAGTTACCAATCATTTAGCTGGTGACCCCACTTTGAGAGCCACTGTAAATCTATCGTATACTTCCATGGCTTTTTGCCTACTTTCTGTTCCATTGCATTCACTTGTGTTAACTTGTGGTTATGCCGCACCAGTGGTGGAAAAAGTACTCACATGTTTTACTGAGCTAAAAGTATCAATACTGCAATGTAGAAATACTCTGTTACAAGTAAAAGTCCAGAATTCAAAATTGACTTGAGTAAAAGTACAAAAGTATTGGTATCAAAATATACATTTTGTTTCTCATTGTGCATAATGTCCCATTTCAAGTTTTCAAATGTATAAAAATATTTCGAAAATAGCAGATCTACAAGCTCATAATCACTACAAATAATTGTAGTCGAGTTAAACAGGCTGGGTTGGCCTTTGGTTGAGAGAGAGAGAGATAGAGAGAGAGAGCTGAGAATCACTGTTGGTCATTTTCCTCCGTTTTGCTCTCTGTGTCCTCCTTGGGCAGCGTGCGACAGCCAGTGTCTGACGTGTGACATGCCAGGCGCGTGCACGTCCTGCCGCGACCCCGCCAAGGTGCTGCTGTTTGGAGAGTGCCAGTACGACAGCTGTGCCCACCAGTACTACCTCAACACCACCACCCGCACCTGCACAGGTAAACACCCCCCCATGTTACCATAGCAACCCAACAACCACCCGTATTACATCAATACCACCGCACCGTCACAGGTAAACATACCCCCGTTACCGTGGGTTACCAAATACTTTAACCACTTTCAACCTAGGCAACCTGCACTAGCCCTCCTGCTTTCGTGCCTAGAGGGGCGGGTTTAACATCTCCGGCGAGAGAATGCGTGTGATCCCATTGGCTCACCGATCTGTCCGTCAGCCCCCGCCCCGTCAACACAACATTACGAGCGACGCCCACTGCACTCTGGTTGGTTGGGGAAATGAAACACTTCCTATACCGGGTACACCAACGCGCTGGTCCAGGCTTTTATTTTTTAGCAAAACTAAACTATAAAAGCCTGGAGATCGAGGCTACTTTCAACCTGGCATTCCGATCATTTGTAGTTCTCAGGAAAAGGAAAGACAAGTAGAACTAGAGGAAACAGAACATATTCCTGATTTGACCACATATTCCTAACATTTTAGTCTAGTTTTCATTTGTCAATATATTTACTTATATAATATACTTAGTTTTAGTCATCATAGCTTAGTTTTTATTTTTGTTTTTATTTACTCTTCGTCGTGAAAAAAGGTGCTCGACGATTTTTTTTGTCATAGTTTTAGTCGACAAAATGAACACTGGATGGAAGCCAGGTGGAAACTGTTCAGAAATCTAGTGGCGTGGCCCTTAGATACAATGATGATGGAATGCATCAGAACTATGGCTGGGGCTGACACAAAAAAAAACACAAACCATTATCTCATTAGTCATTCATTCTCCGTGTCCCTCTAATCCCCCTGTCGTCTCTCTGTGTCTCTCTCTCTCTCTCTCTCTCTCTCCCATCATTCAGAGTGTGACTGGAGTTGTAATTCGTGCAGGGGTCCCCTGCACAGCGACTGTCTGCAGTGCATGGAGGGCCTCGTCCTGCAGGACGGAGTGTGCACCCAGACCTGTTTCCCTGGGTTCTACCAGGACCGAGACAGATGCCTCAGTCAGTACCACACACACAGTACACACCAACACCAAGCATTTTAGCCCCTACAGTACACAAGTCATTCACATTCACGTTTGATATGCATTAGGCCACATACCCCCCATTTGCAATACGATTTGTTTTATCTGTGGGACACCAATCTACATTGTATAATTTTAATTTAATTTTAATTCAACCCATTCAATCCGGGAAAGCATACTGTGTTATTTTAGATTTTTTTTGCCAAAACCATTATTTTATACTTTGGGCTATTCAAAAATAGCAGATACAAGCTAGGGCTGTCAACATTCCTCAGAAATGATTTTCAAATATTGGTCTTAAAAATTGACAGATATTCGAATATATTCGAATATTATTATTATTATTTAAAAATATATATATATTTTTTTTTTCCACATTCTTTTTGACAGAAATAATACAAAAAACAATGTATCGAGTGCTCAGATCCAATAAAACATATCTTTTGTTTGTTTTTATAACTTTGTTTTTTGTATTGTCCTTGTCAAATATATATGTATATATTTATATATTCGAATATTCATTTTCATATTCGAATATTTTTTCCCCATATTCGAGGAATATTCGATATTCGAATATTAATTCACCAGCCCTAATACAAGCTCATTGCACGGCACCTCTTCCCAGCGCCGCACCTTGCATTTCAGCGCTATATTTGCATCCAAAATTCTTTGGTGGAGCGCTCTGGGAATAGTCTCTGAAAATAGTTCAAAGCAAATAGTTCAAGGCATTGACGAGCGCTGCTCTCATCAACGCCACCTTTTGATCCTCCTGGCTGTGTCTGACAACCCGATCATTTACCCCCCTGACTTTGAATCATTGCCACAATATGAGACGTCCATGTTTACCGTTATTTCAGCTGTGCAATTTTCGCTATTAACCCATTTAAACCGGGAACGCATCTGTGTAACCACTTTATTTTATACTTTGGCTATTCAAAAATAGCAGATCTACAAGCTCATAGCGCGGCACCGAGTGCCACGCTATGAGCTTGTAGATCTGCTATTTTATCTGCTATGAGCTTGTAGATCTGCTATTTTAGAAAATTCTTTAACATTTGTGCAAAGATTTGATTATATATATATTTTGAAAGCGAACATTTTTAACAAAAATCTTTGCTTCTCAAAACATATTTTGAGATGGGGGTCCGCAGCCAAATACATATCATTTTGGGTGGTCCTTGACATGAAAAAAGTTAGAGAACCACTGATATTATAGCAACATATGTTCTTTTGTGTGTGTGTGTGTGTGTGTGTGTTGTGCCTTTGCGTTGCCTATAGGCTGTGATGACCACTGTGCGGAGTGCGGGGGTCCCGGGCAGTGCAGGCGATGCCAGCCGCCCTATGCCACGCTGCAGGGCCAGTGTGTGCTGGAGTGTGGCAGGAACCACTATCTGGATGCCTCCTCCCAAACCTGCACACGTATGTCTGTTTTTTTTTAAAGATCTTAAAAGTGAAATTGAAAGTGACTAAATAACTACATTGGATCCATTCTTTTTTTTTTTTACATTTCCTGGAAAAAAACGTTTTTTTCAAAAGCTTCCACCCGACAGCAATTATGTGACACATAAAGTCTGAATAGTTTAAAAAGAATAAAAAGTAAGCGCTGCAGGGATCAGTCAGTGGCTCTGATAGAGAGGTGCTCTTTGGTGATACAGGTAGGAACATAATTATGAACAAAAAGGGGTTTTCAAAGAAGTATTGCTTAACTCCCCAAATGGTGTGGACCGCAGACTTGCATAGAAAAGATTTTCAAGGTCGTCTCTTGGATGAAAAAGTATAGGACTTATTTAGAGCGAGGCAACAAATTATGACGCAACGCGTATCGACCTAGAAGGTCTCCATCGGGGTCTGCCTCTTCTGTCTATTCAGATAAAGTCTGAATCTTTGAATGTTCATTTCAGCAGGGACGTGCACAGATAGACTCTAGGTGGTGCTAGAGCACCTGCCCTTTGCCCTCTTGACCAGAAGTGCCCTTTTGAAGAAAAAAAAAATATATATATATTTTTTTCCCAGTTTACAGCAGGGGTCTTCAACAGGGGGTCCGGGACCCCTAGGAGGTCCTCAGAGTTACTACAGGGGGTCCGCCAAATCTTTATGTGATATGATTTTTCTTTTTACCATAACCACTCGAAACCTAGCATCCTTTTTCTGAGGAGTACTTTAGCCAAAAATAGCAGATCTACAAGCCCACAACGCCTCGCAGCGCGAGGCGTTGTGGGCTTGTAGATCGGCTATTTTTGGCAAAGAAGTTAAGGTGTAGAGGGAAAAAAGAGCAGACCAAGTCAACAAAAAAAGCATAATTTACTTGAGCACCTGCCCCTCAAAATGTCTGTGCACGCCACTACATTTCGGCATGTTTGTCTGACTTTGCAACGCGCGAAGGCGTGTTATTGATGGGTTATCGATGTGTCCTGTTTCAGCGTGTTCGTCTGACTGCGCGCTGTGTGAGGGCATCGGCCGCTGCACCGCCTGTCAGGAACACACCTACCTGATGGAGGGCTACTGCACCCCCGACTGCGGACACGGTTACTATGCCAACAAGAAAACCAGGATGTGTCACGGTAAAGAACCATGATATTTGATCACAACGCTGATACACAGTGGTGGGAAAATTCCTCAAATGTTTTACTTAAAAAAAAGTATCAATGCTGCAATGTAGAAGTACTCGAGCTTCGAGATCTGCTATTTTCAAAAAGCCTAGGTATAAAATAGAGCTAAAGTGGTTAATGTTTCATAATGTAATAATGTATTACTGCAAAGTAACTAGTAACTAAAGTTTTCAAATAATTGTAGTGGAGTAAAAGTACAATATTTGCCTCTGAGATGTAGTGGAGTAGAAGTAAGAGTATAGACAATTGGGTATACTCCACTAAAGTAAAAGTACCTTAAAATTGTACTTAAGTACAGTACTTGAGTAAATGTACTTAGTTACTTTACACCACTGCAGACACGTGAGTAATCATACCAATACTGGTATAATTACTCACCATAAATAGCTGATCTACAAGCTGTGTCCAAACACAAGCCGGAACACAGTAGATTGATTGATCATTAAAATAAAATATATGCGGCCCACCCATCTGGCCTGCCTGATAAGTGCTCAGATGGGTGGGCCCGCGAAGGCTTTTAAGATGTTCAAAGTGTGGCTCTGATCCAGACGAGGCAGAGAGCCGCTATAACAACCTGCTCCTCGTTTGTGGATTAAACGGCTGTCGTTTCAGGAAAGCTCATTAGCATAACTCATAGGAATATGACATTAACCCGTTAAGACCGGGAACGCAGCACTGCGTGTGTCATTTTTTGATTTCTATGGCTATTCAAAAAATAGGACAAATACATCTTAAAAATGACGCGGACGCGTTCCCGGTCTTAATGGGTTAAAAGGTGCCGTCTGGAAAGAGCTGCTCTTTCAGAAAAAAAGTTGTTCTATCAAAGTGAGTTCCAATTAAGGCGACTTCTAAAATGTCACGCTGTGACCCTGTCGTCTAATATATTCATCCTATTGCGCTGCACTCCTCTCTCTCCACTGTGTGTGTGCGCGCATGCGTGTGTGTGTGTGTGTGTGTGTGTGTGTTCTTACATCCATCTCTCTCTCTCTCTCTCTCTCTCTCTCTCTCTCTCTCTCTCTCTCTCTCTCTCTCATCTTGGTCCTCACTAATGCTCTTTATAAGATGGCTCAATTTCCGTCTACTCGCTCTGTGTCTCAGAGGAAGGCTGTGGACAGACATTTCAGATTTTTTGTATTAATGCTAACTTTTCCAGGAACACAAAAGCTGTAGTTTCTATTAGCTTTCTAATCCCCAACGATGATGTCATCGGTAGGCAGGTTTCGGAACTGTCCCACAGCCCACCAAAGCAGACACATGGTCTGGAAATTGTGTCGTCTTATAATGAGCATAGTGAGGACCAATATACTAGGCTCAATGCACAGCAGCCATCTTGGAAAGAAATTGGTCCGCTCCCTTACTTCCTTCATAGGTGTTACCAATGATACTAATGAAGGCTCTGTTCCGTTTAGTGTAGCACAGTGGTTCTCAAACCTTTTGATTTCCAGCACCCACATAACTCTGAGAGTGTACAAATGGAACCAAATGGACCCATAAGGGTCCATTTGGTTCCATTTGTACACTCTCAGAGTTACACACCCGTAAGGGGCCATGTGGAACCCCCTCAAGGAACCATGAGGGTCCCTGGACCACACTTTGAGACCCACTGGTGTAGCAGAGTGTTTCCAGTGAGTCAACATGCAACAATATCAGCACCCTGACTCTGTTTGACCAGAATGGAATAATTAGCATCATTGGTAACACCTGTGAAGGAAGTAAGGGAGAGGCACAATTTCTATCCAATATGGCTGCCGTGCATAGAGCCTATTATATTAAGATGCGGCTGAAAACGGGCGAAGTGCTCATTAAAATAAAACAACTGTCTACACAGTGAACGTCCGTCCCCCCGTCCTGCTGGTCAACGGCTCTCTCCTGGTCCCTCTGGGCGGGGCGGCTCCTCTCCGCTCCGTCCTGCGCGCGTCGGACCCCGACAGCCCCGCCGAGCGCCTGCTCCTGCAGCTGGTGGAGGCCCCCGCCAACGGCCGCCTGGTCCTCCTCCTCACAGGAGGAGACGGAGAGGAGGAGGAGGTGGTGGAGGGAAAGAGGAGGAGAGGAGGTGGAGGAGGAGGAGAGAAGGAGCTGGCCACGGACGAAACCTTCTCCTGGGAGGAGTTGAGGAGCGACCGCGTCTTATTCAGACACCACAAGGACAAAGCCAGGTGAGACCGAGCCACTAACGAGAACCTTGCGGCAAAAAAAACGCACATGCTTTTTTGGGGCGGTGTAGCCGCCCCCTATAAGTGAGTTTTGGACACCGACCCAAAATTTTTTGTACCCCCTAACCCTTCCATTGTTAATGCAAATCGATACTTTTTTCATATCAGCCAATCACATTACAGCTAGTGTCATCACCACTAACTGTAATGTGATTGGCTGACTTTGCAAATTCAGGACTGTGATTGGCTAGTGAAACACATGACACATGTGCAGCCCTATGAATAGCAGTATGGACTTTAAAAAAAGTCATTTACCTTTTTTTTAAAAAGTGAGTCATGTTGTGATGACCACACACCGCCCACTTCACACTGGGTGTGATTTTTTAAATACTTTGGCTATTCAAAAATAGCAGATCTACAAGCTCATAGCTTGTAGAACCTTTTTTGTAAATCTTGAAAATGTGTGCAAATCTTTGAATATATATTTTTTAAAACGTACATTTGTAACTCAAATCTTTGCTTCTACATATCATTTTGGGGTCCTTGACATGAAAAAGTTTGAGAACCACTGATATAGAAACATAACTTTCTCAAGGCTCAATGTAGCCTGACAAAAGTCTTATAAAGGCCATTTTTGGATGAAAAAACTCGCCGTGCGCTGTCTTCAAATGCAGAAACACGCACGCACGCATGCGCGCACGCACGCGCATGCACACGCATACGCACACACACACACACACACACACACACACACACACACACACACACACACACACACACACATAAACACACACACACACACACACACACACACACACACACACACACGCACATTATGGTCCACACAGCAGAATCAAAAGTCCCTTCCTCTTTTCTTGTTCAGCTCGTTAAAAAGTGCTCCTCCATAATGAATTCAACAAAGACAGTAAATATTATATATTTATTTAAATATTTTAGAGCCTCAGCATGGAGTGACATTAACTCTACTGCTACTATTCTTGTTTTTTGTTGGGAAATAACAGTGCGTTTTGGGACATTAATAATGTGTCCTATGTCTCTTTAATGTGGCATTACTGTCCCTGGCAGCCTGCAAACGCACAACGTCAGGAAGTATTTCACTTGCCAATTCAAAAAAGAAATGGAACAGCGAGGGTTTATTGTTTTTATAGGAGCCAATAACCCATTATAACCGGGAACGCATCTGTGTCATTTTTTATTTATTTCTTTGGGCTATTAAAAAATAGCAGATATACAAACTCATAGCTATGTGAGCTTGTAGACCTGCTATTTTTTATATCGTGAAATATGTGTGCAAATCTTTAAATATATAATTTTTTAAAGCGAACGTTGTCAAATATTTTGTTCCAGGGACGCCCAGAAGCAAAGATTTGAGTTACAAATGTTCGCTTTAAATATCTATATATAGTCAAAGATTTTTCAAAAATAGCCAAATAAATCTAAAAATGACACAGACGTGTTCCCGGCTTTAACGTGTTAAGAGGTGTCAGAGGAGAGGAGTTTCAAAGTGGGCAGGAGACAGGCTCTGTTTCTGAGCTATGGTCGACTGTTAAAGATAATTATTACTGTCCACTTCATGAACATCATATGACTACATTATGGGGCTTTATTATTTATATCGCCGCTATCGGGCAGAAATCTCTTATCTCCATATTTTAACTTTTTATGTTTTCTTAGCTTTTTTGTGCGTAATTTAATGCCCTACTACAGTGTCAAAAAGCAGCAAAAATAGCAGATCTGCTACTTTTTAATTTTCAGATTTTTTCAGTTTTGGACATTTGAGGTTTCCTCCCGACAGCAACGATAGCCAACCTTAACGATAACTATAATGATAACGATAAATGTCATTGTTAGAGAAATTTACTTAAGTACTCATTATGCAGAATGTCCAATTCAAGTTTTCAAATGTATAAAATGTATACAAAATATTTTTAAAATAGCAGATCTACAAGCTCACAATGCGTCGCATCGCGACGCATTGTGAGCTTGTAGATCGGCTATTTTCAAATGGCCGAAATGTATATAGGACTGAATGGGTAATGTATGTTTTGTAATAATAATCCAAATCTACAAAGTAACTAGTAAGTTTTCAAATAACTGTAGTGTAGTAAAAAGTACAATATTTGCCTCTGAGATGTAGTGGAGTAGAAGTAAAAGTACAGAAAATTGGAAAATCTCCAGTAAAGTAAAAGTACCTCAAAATTGTACTTAAGTACAGTACTTAAGTAAATGCACTAGTTACTTACCACCACTGCGATCTACAAGTTCACGATTGTGAGCTTGTAGAGTGTTTGGTGTGAGACACCAGCAAGCAACTATACGTCAGGAGTTTGGAGGCTGAGGGCAAGTAGGTGGAACGACGTGCAACGCAAGTGACGGACGGGAATCGAACCCGGGGTCGACTCGGCGCGGTCACATGGCAAGTCAATGACTCTACCGTCCACACAGTTCAAGCTGTTTTATGCCGTTTCATAACGTGTCATGAAGTGTGCACAGCGTTAAAGCAAGCTATAAATCATGAAAAAAATCACCAGATACTGCATAATAATTTAAGAAGCACATATTCCTTCAGTCATTAACCCCAACACACACGCGCGCACACACACACGCACACACGCACACACAACTCGCACACACACGCACACACACACACACACACACACACACACACACACACACACACACACACACACACA
>NC_139941.1:11671882-11686882 GCF_963454915.1 Gymnoscopelus microlampas | reverse complement strand
GAAGAGGCCCCGCTTCTTTCCAATATGGCTGCTGTGCATAGAGCCTATTGGAATCAATGAAGACGTTTGAGGAGTAGAGTCAGAACTCAGAACAGAGCTCTGCCTCAGTCACTATAGGTTCACGGGTTACCAACTATCTGAAACTCAAATAGTGAAATAAGGGATGCGCAGGAAAAGTCACTGTGAAATCATAACATTGTAAAATCTCACGGTACGTACAGTATGTATGTATGTACAGTTTTGTATATTACGTATACAAACCACTTGAATCCAGAAGAATACAGAAGTTCAAAATGTATTGAAAATATTTTGAAAATAGCAGATCTACAAGCGACACATTGTGATAGCAAATAGCCAAAGTATATGGGGCTGAAGTGGTTAATATATGTTTTGTAATCACATCACAATCATAATTGTAGTGGAGTAAAAAGTACAATATTTCCCTCTGAGAGTAAGTAAAAGTATGGAAAATTGAAAACACTCCAGTAAAGTCAAAATTCCTCAAAAATGTACTTAAGTACAGTACTTGAGTACATGTACTTAGTTACTTTACACCACTGGACTGTGCAGTAGGAAAAGAATCAGAACAGATCTCTGCCTCTCTGCATCAGTCACTTGAAGTTGTGTGTGTGAGTGTAGCAGCTTGATTTAGCACTGTGCTAGAGTAGCTCCTCTGTGTGTCGATCTGTCTGTCTGTCTGTCTGTCTGCATCCTGCACCACTGTGCTGCACCGAGCTCCCCAAAGCACTGAGTGATGCTTAGTTGCCGACAATACCAGATCTACAAGCCTGTAGATCTGCTATTGTCGGCGCACAACCCCGTCACGCAATTAACTATAAATCAGGCGATATAATAAATGTTGTTTCAATGAACTGAGCCGGTGTGTGTGTGTGTGTGTGTGTGTGTGTGTGTGTGTGTGTGTGTGCAGGTTGGCACCCAATAGCATAACCTGTGTAAACTGCTCTCTATCACTCCCCCCAGCCCACCTCCCCCATCTGTGAGAACATTTATTACGCTGACAGTTTGGGGGTCTCACTGAGATCGTTTTGTCCTCCCTCGACCCTCCCTCTCTCCCTCTCTCTCTCTCCCTCCCTCTCTCGCATTCTTTCCTGAATCCCCCGTGTGCCTGTACTGTATGTACAGTATGACAGTGGGGGAAATAGATTTGACCTCCTGGCCGTGGGCCAGACTCACTCAGTCATCCTCCATTCAGTGCTTCCATTCAGTGCTGGCTGTTGTGTCATAAACAGTCGTGGCATTCCTCTGGAGAGGATGGCAGCATGCATCGTTCGCCGTCTAAAAACTTGTTAGTGCATGAATAAGTCGATTGTCTCTGCCGCACTCCCAGTGGATTCATGTACAAATGAGGATCTCTTGTTCTTAGTCTCCCTTCCTGAGATATGACCCATTATGTACTTGTCCCTGACCTTGATTGTGAACCTCGTCTCCTATTATAAAAAATAATCAATTATCAGTTTTCATAAAAAATAACTAATTTTTAATTCTAATACATGCTTTTTTTGTTTGTAAAAATAGTGAAAAATACAAGCTCACAACATGTCACATTTACTGTAGATTGCCTATTCTAAATTTTTTTTGCAGTTTCTTTGCTTCTTTGGCTCTTTTTGCTTGAAAAATTAAAACAACATAAAAAGTTGAAATATGAAGATACAAGGTTTCTGCCCGACATCAATGACATGAAACCGTCCTGATCCCCTCTCTCTCTCTCTCTCTCTCTCTCTCTCTCTCTCTCTCTCTCTCTCTCTCTCTCTCTCTCTCTCTCTCTCCGCAGCCCCCCAGAGTGGTGACTCTGGCTCCGTTGAGGCTGGAGAGCAGGGGGTCCGCGGTCACCCTCACCAAGTCCGTCCTGCAGGTGGACGACCCCGACAACCCGTCCGACGTCCTCCTCATGGTCCTAGAGCCGCCCCGCCACGGCCAGCTGACCCGGCTCCACGGCGGCGGCGCCCTGAACCAGTTCAAACTGGAGGAGCTGTCCGGGGAGAGGGTCCGCTACGTTCACGACGGCTCCGACGGCCCCGACGACGCGCTGGTCCTGCAGATCAACGACGGACACAGCTACCAGAACGTCCCCATGCAAGTCCACATCGCTCACCAGGTAGGTGGGGACGGACCTCTCCCCTATGAGAAGAAATGACATTCGATTAGATATTTAGTGTTAAGAAGATTTAACCAGTGGTGGAAAAAGTACTCAAATGTTTTACTTAAGTAAACGTATCAATGCCGCAATGTAGAAGTACTCTGTTGCAAGTAAAAGTCCCGGAATTAAAAAATGACTTGAGTAAAAGTACAAAAGTATTGGTATAAAAATGTACTTAAAATACCAAAAGTAAAAGTACTCATTGTGCAGAATTTCACAAGTTCAAAATGTATAAAAAATCATTTGAAATATATTTAGGGCTGAAGTGGTTGGTGTGTTTTGTACTAATTAAATCTAAAAAATCACACCCTGTGTGAAGGAAGCGGTGCCTTTGGGGCGGGGCTTCACTCATTTCAGTATTGGTGGTCTGAGTCCACTTACCAAATTTTTACGTGGTAGCATGCTGCAAACTGGAATGGTGGCTGTTTTAAGCCCAGACAATGGGCAGACAGAGGGGGCGGGGCTTAAGTAATAACAGTTTTTCCCTGTTGGTGGTTTTAGTCCATGTACAAAATTTGTACTCCCTAGCATGCTGTGAACTTGAGTTATGGCTGTTTAAAGGCCAGCCAATGGGAAGACAGAGGGGGCGGGGCTTCAGCAATTCATGCTCGTCCCTATTGGTGGTCTAAGTCCACATACCAAATTTGGACTTGGTGGCATGCTGCAAACTGGAGTTATAGCTGTTTAAAAGCCCGTGCTCATCCCGTGCTTGGGGGTCCCTGGACCCCTCTTTGATAACGTCAGCAATTCATGCTCGTCCCTATTGGTGGTCTAAGTCCACATACCATATTTGGACTTGGTGGCATGCTGCAAACTGGAGTCATAGCTGTTTAACATCCCGTGCTCATCCCGTGCTCAAACGGGCGGACAGACATAACATACGCTGGGGGTCCCTGGGCCCCACTTTGATAACTTCAGCAATTCATGCGCGTCCCTATTGGTGGTGTAAGTCCACATACCAAAGGTGGAGTTGGTGGCATGCTGCAAAGTGGAGTTATAGCTGATTAAAATCCCGTGCTCATCCCGGGCTCAAACGGGCGGACGGACATAACATGTGCTGGGGGTCCCTGGACCCTGCTTGGAGAACTTCAGTGATTCATGCGGGTCCCTATTGGCGGTCTAAGTCCACATACCGAAGTTGGACTTGGTGGCATGCTGCAAAGTGGAGTTATAGCTGTTATAAAATCCCGTGCTCATCCCGTGCTTGGGGGTCCCTGGACCCCTCTTTGATAACTTCAGCAATTCATGCTCGTCCCTATTGGTGGTCTAAGTCCACATACCATATTTGGACTTGGTGGCATGCTGCAAACTGGAGTTATAGCTATTTGCGCATCCCAGGCTGAAACGTACATACGGACAAAGTCAAGTGTAGAGCGTTTGGCACCGCTAAAAATCTACAAAGTAACTAGTAACTAAAGTTTTCAAATAATTGTAGTGGAGTAACGGTACAATATTTGCCTCTGAGATGTAGAAGTAAAAGTTTTGGAAATTGGAAATGTGCGCTCTATAGAGGCCCTTCAACCTGCAGATTAAATTTGGGTATGGCTGGACGTTGTGTTCATGATAAATGGCTTTTTATTTTGTAAGAAATAGGCCCCGCACACAATTCTGTGAAGGCAATTACACGCCTCAGGTTGGATTTGAACCTGGGCCGGCTGTTTTAAAACTCTTGCGTCTTCATGACCCAGTCACGTTCTCAGATGTCGACACAATTCAACCTGTTATCAACTAGAACCTGAACACATTTTGTTCACGTTGTGCATGCATACTGGAGTGATAGAAAGCTGTTACGAAAGGTGCAGGTTTGTAAAAAAAAAAAGAAAAAAAAGCAGCCATTATCCCCTCCGTCATCATGACTGTGGATGGAGGCAATTATCACACAGTAAACACGTCCCCTGTCCATTGTCACATACCCATACAAACATCTGTCCATTGTCACATACCCATACAAACATCTGTCCATTGTCACATACCCATACAAACATCTGTCCATTGTCACATACCCATACAAACATCTGTCCCATTCATTCAACGCAATAAGCTGTTTTATTGGCATGAAAAAACATTGCCAAAGCAAATGTGAAATGGACAGCCAAAACACACACACACACACACACACACACACACACACACACACACACACACACACACACACACACACACACACACACACACACACACACACACACACACACAGTAGACAAAGACAGGTTCGTCTCCTGCAGAGAAGATGTCTAGACAGATAAACAAGATCTGCAGCAGAAACATGGCCTCTTTGCACCTCACTGCAGGTGTGTGTGTGCGTGTGTGCGCGTGCGTGCGCGCGCGTATGTGTCGTCATTTCCTATTTTTCAACATCTAGATCTGTCCTTCACCGGTGTGGACACCTGCACATGACACACGCACACGCACACGCACACACACACGCATACACACACACACACACACGCACGCACGCACGCACGCACGCACGCACGCACGCGCGCGCGCACGCACGCACACACACACACACACGCACACACACATACAAAAACAAACCCCGGGGGAAAAAAAAACACATTCCAGTCCCTAGCAGAACTCTCTGTCTCCCTCTATCTCATTGATCCATCACACAACATACAGCATGACTGACAGATATGTTATGTGTGACAGACAGACAGACAGACAGACAGACAGACAGACAGACAGACAGACAGACAGACAGACAGACAAAGAAGAAAACATACCATATACTGTATACTCTACAGCAGTGGGTTTCAACCTTTTTCGTGTCAAGGACCCCCAAATTGACACATATTAGCCCACGGACCCCCATTTCAAAAGACATGCCAGGGACTCAACCATTTTCATTTCTTGGGGGTCCCAAATCTACACTGTATCATCATCGTTAGTGTTTCATTTAACTCTGAGAGTGTACAAATGGTTGGTGCAGATATACATCATTATATTATAAAACATACAGTGACCACTTCAGCCCTATTTTATACCTAGGCTATTTGAAAATAGCAGATCTACAAGCTCACGTGAGCTTGCAGATCTGCTATTTTCAAACATTTTAGTACTTTTACTTTTGATACTTTAAGTATATTTTGATGCCAATGCTTTTGTACTTTTACTCAAGTAACATTTTGAACTCGGGCCTTTTCCTTGGAACAGCGTGTTTTTGTATTGCGGTATTTGCTACTTTTACTTAAGTAAAATATCTGAGTAGTTCTTCCACCACTGCAGGTGAGACATAAGGGAAAGTAATCCACACAAAGGAAAGTAAATCCACTTGAAAGCACCTACTCCAGTGTGGGCCAGCCCACATACTGGCAGTGGGGCACTCTTGTTTAGTTGCCAGGCAGTGAGTGCCAGTCCGTACCCTGGACGCCGGAGAGGCCTCCACAGGGATGCATGATGGAGCTCTGAGCTGGAGATGAACCAGGGGGCTTGTGTAATGCCTCTGTGATGGATGACTTTACTCCCCCTGACTCTGCCATGAGCCCCGGTCCAAGAAGAAAGCACGACCCTTTAGCTCTCAATTAGCCCATTGAGACCTGAGGCCCATTCTAACAAATGCCCTTCTAAATCTGAAGTTCTCGCACTTACAAGATTTTCAAAAGATGTTCAAAAATATCAGATGTATACAAGCTAGCAGCGCGGCACGAAACAACTATTGTTGCTACATCAGTGGTGCTCAAACTTTTTCATGTCAAGGACCACCCACAATTATAGGTATTTGGATCACGGACTCCCCATCTCGAAATGTTTTTATCCAGGGACCCCCCAGACACAAAGATTTGTCACTTTCAAATTAGAGCACTGCAGAGGGCAGGTGTGTGTGTGTGTGTGTGTGTGTGTGTGTGTGTGTGTGTCTGTGTCCAGCTGACGCTCGTTGACGCTCGTTAATGTTATAGGTAGGGGTGTGCCAATATATCGCCCGCGATACGTTTTCGTGACAATGTTTTTTTTCAACTTTTTTTTTTGGCAATAATAATAATGCAAAAACAGAAGTATTTGTTTGCATTTGCTTTTTTTCCCCCCCCATATATTTTCATAATAAAAAAGTGCCATATATCGTATCTATATCGTGAGCCCAATATCGTGTATCGTATCGTGAAATTAGTGTCGGCACACCCCTAGTTATAGGCATCAAGGCAATTATGCTTCGCGCTCTGAGCTTGTAGATCTGCTATTTTTGAATAGCCAAACGACACGAGATGCTTTCCCGGGTTTGAATGGGTTAGAGTTTTGGGGGGGGGAGAAGTCTTTGAGCCTGCTGGAAGGCCCCGCCGGGGCCTCTCCTGTTCCCTGGCACTAGGATAAGAATTAGGGAGGCTTTTTGATTGGCTGTGGGGATTGAGGGGCGAACGGTTTAGCTCCCTCTTTGATGTGCCGCAGCGGGGAGGCTTGCTGAGTTGCTTTGAATTGGTGCTGATGCTGTTGAAAAAAAGTTTTTGGGAGAGTTCTACCAGAATGTTCCGCAGTGGCTCCCTGTCCCGTGGAGCACCATGTCTTCAAAGTGGCTGTGTTCCTGTTCCGTGGCGTTTCGAGCAGTGGGTTCCATTTTTAGATTAGATCTGATTTTGTGACGTAAAACACGTAGGCAGTGTGCTAACCAAGTGCATTTACGATCGATAGAACTTTGAGGAACTTTTACTTTACTCGAGTATCCGTTTTTCAATACTTTATACTAGAGGTTTATTGGAGTAAAAGAACACTACAATTATTTGAAAACTTGCGCTACAAGTGACATTGTAGATTTAGATTATTATTACTACAAAATATACATTAACCCATTAATCCATATTTTATACTTTGTCTATTCGAAAATAGCCGATCTACAAGCCAATCTGTGAGCTTGCAGATCGGCTATTTTCGAAAGATTTCGTCAATTTTTTTAAACTTTTGAAAAACCGTGGTTATCGGTCCAAGATCTGAGAGTACTACTTCTTCCACCAGGCTGCCCAGCCTTGAGGAGTTATGGAAAAACAAGCGACGACAACGTCATTACAACAGCATTACCACCAGTCCATGTTTTATTGATGACAACCCCCCCCCCCCCCCTCGCTTTCAGTGAAGTGATTTCACCGTGGGGTGGAGTGCAGCCAAAGCTCTCTCTCTCTCTCTCTGTCTCTCTCTGTCCTGCACCAAACCTCCATTCCCAATCCCCTTAACCCCGCTGGCAGGCTGCCCGCTAACAGCCTGTGCGTAGCCCCGCAAGCTAGCTGAACAAATAGCTCCGCTGATGTCTATATGTCAACCAACCCCCTTGTGAATTCGGGCCGTGTGTCAGCCAGCAGCCCCCTGACCTGGGCTTTGGGTTCAGGCAAAGTTAAATGTTTTATATATGTTATATACTTGAAGCGGGCACTCTGTAACTTTCACGTTCTACCTATTTGAACCGAGCTCTCCTGTGCACATTTTTACCACTGAGTTAATAGAGCCTGCCTGCTTGCTCAGAGGAAATGTTTTATTTTGACAGGCAGTACCACTTTACATCGAGTTGTGTCAAGCCAGGCACATGTTCTAAATCAGGGGTCTTCAACAGGGTGTCCGGGACCCCTAGGGGGTCCTCAGAGTTACTACAGGGGGTCTGCCAAAAAAAATATTTTTAAAAATATTTTACATTAACCACTTGAACCCTAGAATTATTTTTCTGTCATCTGACTGGTTTCATTGGATTTCATTGGATCAAAAGACAGGAAGTGGAACACAGTGAAAAGCCTAGGAAACAGGTGGATAGGTGTAGAGGGAAAAAAGAGCAGACCGAGTGAAAAAAAAAAGTTTTAATCTGAAACACAATTGTATACAATATAGAGGGGGTCCCTGCTTCATCTCTCTCACAGCTAGGGGGTCCTTGGCCTGAAAAGCGTTGAAGACCCCTGTTCTAGATTAACATGCTGACAGACAAAAATAACAAAAACAAAAATAACTAGAAAAAGTGCTCCTCGAAGCACAACTCTCCGCTGTTGGGAATGTTGGGAATGTTCTATCTGTATAAGTGTCCTATCCGTCCTGTCTGTATAAGTGTCCTATCCCTCCCGTCTATATAAGTGTCCTATCCGTCCTGTCTGTGTAAGTGTCCTATCCGTCCTGTCTGTGTAAGTGTCCTATCCAATTGTTACAGTATCCGCCATTTCTCAACCATTTCGTGATTGTTCCTGTCTTACCTCACTCTTACCAGACTTGTGTTGGGAATGTTGGGAATGTTCTAATTCTTATGTTCTAACTGTCCTATCCATCCTGTCTGTATAAGTGTCCGATCCGTCCTGTCTGTATAAGTGTCCTATCCGTCTGTATAAGTGTCCTATCCGTCTTGTCTGTATAAGTGTCCTATCCCTCCTGTCTGTATAAGTGTCCTATCCCTCCTGTCTGTATAAGTGTCCTATCCCTCCTGTCTGTATAAGTGTCCTATCCGTCCTGTCTGTGTACTGTAAGTGTCCTATCCGTCTGTGTAAGTGTCATATCCCTCCTGTCTATATAAGTGTCCTATCTGTCCTATTTGCCAATTATGTATCAGCCATGCAGCCATTTCGTGATGGTTCCTGTCTTACCTCACTTTGGCAGTGGCAAAGACACTGCCAAAGTGATGCCATGTATTTATACAATATTTCACCGTATTGTCACGTGTCACGTGAGGCTTGACCAATCGGTGTGTCATATTTAGAAAGTGAAAACAAAACTCTCCTACGGAGAGTAACAACCACAGCAAAAGTTATATATTATATATATTTTTATTTATATATAATATATATTTTTTATATTATATATTTATCTATCAAAAAGTGATATGTGCTTATTTGTATTTAATTCTTTGTTTATACATTTTTTTCCGGAAATATAAACTTTAATCAAATCTTTTCTCCAAATGTATTTCAAGATTTTGTACTTGGGTGAAAACATCATGTACCGGTAATCGGTTAATGGGACTAGGTTACAAAACAAAAGTTTGATTGTGTTTCCTTTGGTCCTCACAGGCTGCCCGCTCCCCTCATCTAACGTCCCCCGTGTCCATGACCTGGGTCAGGGAGGGGGGCATGGTTCGACTGGGCAAGAGGCACCTGCAGGCTGAAGTCAAAGGCACCAGCGCTGAAGAGATCGTCTACACCATCGTCGGCTCCGACACAAGCCCCAAATATGGTACAAATTAGTTAAAATATACATTTTTAGAGTATAGAATTTGCCTCTATTGGTAAAAAGAGGCACAAAGTACTGTTATAGTAAATTTAAATATTAACTCTTTGTGCAGTTTTTCACAGCATTTGTGATCGTCACAAAATCCCAATTGGTGTGCATCACGGCACACCAATGTTCTCGATACACCATTTGAGAACTTCTGGTCGGTAGTGTAAAGTAACTAAGTCCATGTACTCAAGTACTATACTTAAAGGACGACTTCACCACTTTTCAACATATCTTCATATAATAGGTCCTCACTAATTCTCATGATAAAATGATACCATTTTTTTCTACTTGGTCTGTGTCTCATAGGAGGGCTGTGGACAGTCCAGAAACCTGTCTACCAGTGACATCATCGTTAGGCAGGATTTTTTTTCCCAAAAAGATTACAATTTTTTTATTCAGATTTTTATTAAGGCGAGAACAATGGGATCTATTATTGCATTGCAACTTTCCAGGAATACAAAGCCTGCAGTATCTATTAGCTTGGATTCCCCATCGATGATGTCACTGGTAGACGGGTTTCTGAACTGTCTACAGTCCTCCTCTGAGACACTGACTGATTAGAAAAAGATTGTACCATTTTATCATGAGCATTAGTGAGGACCTATTATATTTAGATATGTTGAAAAGTGGTGAAGTCGTCCTTTAAGTACAATTTTGAGGTACTTTTACTTTACTGGAGGATTTCCAATTTTCACTTCACTACAATTATTTGAAAACGTTAGTTACTAGTTACTTTTGATTATTATTACAAAACATACATCAACCGCTATATACATTTCGGCCATTTGAAAATAGACGCTCTACATGCTCACAATGCGTCGCGATGCGACGCATTGTGAGCATGTAGATCTGCTATTTTCAAAAGATTTTTTATACATTTTGAACTTGTGAAATTCTGCACAAGGAGTACTTTTATTTTTGGTACTTTAAGTATATTCTGATGCCAATACTTGATGTTGAAATCCGGATTATTAGTATTTCTATATTGATACTTTTACTTAAGTAAAGTGATTGATTGAGTACTTTTTCCACCACTGCTTCTGGTGCAGCTCCATGTTTGTCTGTCATTTCCATTGGGCAAGGTGGCATCATCAACCCTCCTCTGTTTCTCTCATATGGGTTTCTCTCTCTCTCTCTCTCTCTCTCTCTCTCTCACAGGTGAGGTAGTGTTGGTGTCCATGCCAGCGGACGGTCCCATAGAGGGATGGCAGCCGTCCGTGGCAGACGACAGCGCCTCCACCCCCACCAGCTCCTTCACCCAGCAGGACGTCAACGACGGCACCGTCTGGTACAGACACCTGGGCACGGGGACGCACCGAGACTCCTTTAACTTCCAGGTATGTCCCCCCTACCTCCTCTTCTATACTTTTGGCACGAGAAAGGCTTTTAAGGGAAGCCCATTATTCCAGTTTGTATTTTTTTTAGTCATTCTGTCCACCAGAGGGTTCTGAAAACAATGCTGCAACATTACGCTGCGATCCATAAGTCGTATGTCCTACCCGCGATTCGAACCCTGGTGTCCCTCGATGCATTGAATACACAGTGACAGGACCACAATGGAAACGAGCCCTTATAGGGCTTTTTGTGTTATCCTTTTAGCACCATTGTGGCTAGTGAAAATAGCCGATCTACAAGCTCACAACGCGTCGCGATGCGACGCGTTGTGAGCTTGTAGATCGGCTATTTTCACTACTTCTTAAACATTTGTTTTCTAATGTATGGATGGACAAATTTTGCATTTTTGGACTTTTTTCCCCCCTATGTTTTGAAATTTACTCGTGACCCATAAAAATGTGTTTGGGAAACAGTGCTCTAACCACAAGGCCACTGAGCTGGTGAGGTGGTATGTGGGACACCAAATATCTACCTACCGCTCATCCAAGAGGCAAACCCTACTTGGCCTGAGAGAGACATTGCACTTATCAGCCTGAAGCAGTACTTCTACCTGACACCAGGGGCTAAATGTCTCAATTGAAGAGTAGGAAGAACACCTCCAATCACTGCACATGTACTAGCTATATTGTTTTAACATACTCTACCAAATAGATTGGTTAAAACAATTATGTTGTATTCATTAGAATAAGTTCTGGATTGGAGCTTTAGAGGTAGTTTAATGGGTCTTTTAAAACATATTGGAACGACTGCAGTGCTCTGTTTCCAAACAAACACAAACACAAGAGCTGGCTTGATGACTCATCCAGCCGTGGCAGATTAGTTCCATTAGCCTAAAATGAGTCCAAATCGCCCACAAAGTAGCTTCAAACCCATGATAATGTCAGTAAATGTTGACAAAGGGTCTCAAAGTGCCACAATTCATTCACGTCAAGGCCTTTAATTGACTTTGGCACTGCCTGGAAAAAACACGTGGGAGTCAAGAGATTGTGCAAGGGAGGCAACAGCATTTTAATGAAAGTAGTTGAAATGAGCCAAAAGAATGGTAGAAAGAAGGAAAACAAACGGAGTTTGTGTTCACAGGTTTCAATCCAATCTAATCCACTTTATTTATATAGCACATTGTACAACTCAAGGTTTGCAAAGCGCTGTACGGAAAATCAAAAACCAAATACACAGGGTAAACTAAAGCACAGAAAAACAACAGCAAAACATACAGCAAAATAAGAAAAAAATTAAATAAAAAAAAACTAAATCAGACACATCACTTTTGTATCCAGTTAGTTACTTATTGTGTGTGTTCAGTTTGCTAGGTGTTACAGTATGTGTGTGTGTGCTCAGTTTGTTAGCTGTTGTGCGTGTGTTACATGACATCCCTTCTCTGGAACTCGTCTGTTTTTTTACCACTGTTCTAATCTAATACAGGAAAATGAGTTGAGAACACAGACAAGCAGACAGACAGACAGATGCTCTGTTATCTGATGGCAGAGAGATCCAAACAATGATCCAAACGAGATGGAGAGAGAACCTGCACGTGGTCTATTGCCAGAAATTGCTGCACAAATTACGTAGGCAGCGGCTCAAATCACATCGAGCGAGAGAGAGAGACAGAGAGAGAGAGAGAAAGTCATTTATCTTTCCATTCCCACACAGATATACCGAGAAAATTGGCATATTCCGGCCATAATTACAAATGGTGACTAATCGTGATTTATTAATCTATGATTAATCTTGAATGTTTTGACAGCCCTAATAGATATGTAGTGTACTAGAGGTGCGGGCCGCTGCGCGGCACTTCAGTCTACCCGCTGCGCGGGGCTTCCATTTAGTAGCCTGTAGATGTTCATTGCAACAGCGGTGCGCGGAGGCGAAAGCGAAACGTAGCGTTGTCTTGACGGAGAGAGCATGGTCGAGTGACCAATACGTTTGTATTGAGGGAGAGAACGGAGAGAGCATGGTCGAGAGACCATCAGTTTGTATCGAGAGAGAGAGAGCGTGAGGACCCGTAAGAACCACGCAGACACACACACAAACAGCCACGCAACTCTCTATTGTATATTAAAGGTTTCAGGTTTCACCACACATTAAAAGTCTTTGTCATGGTCCTTCAAACGTGTATAAAAAAGTTTTAACAAAAAATTCCACTCCATTGATCCATGGCAGGTGTTTTTCTTTCACATTTCTAAAGCCTTTTCAACTGCACAATGAAAAAATAAATCTTTGCCTGCGGGTGTCGCTGTTGAGGGATTTTGCCTGTCAATCATCGCCTCTGCTCCGCCCCCCCCCCAAAAAAAAACACAAAAAACATAAAAAATAAAAAAAGTGAAAATGAATGTCATAGAACCTTTAAGATATTGAGGGTGTGTCTCTGTGGTGTGTGTGTGTGTGTGTGTGTGTGTGTGTGTGTGTGTGTGTGTGTGTGTGTGTGTGTGTGTGTGTGTGTGTGTGTGTGTGTGTGTGTGTGTGTGTGTGTGTGTGTGTGTGTGTGTGTGTGTGTCTGTCTCTGTGGTGTGTGTGTTCTCAGGTGTCTACAGAAGGATCTCCAGACACGCAGAGCGACGCTCAGACCTTCACCATCGGAGTGCTTCCCCAGACACCTGGCTTCCCTCAGCTGGCCACTGACTGTGACCTACAGATCACGGTGAGGGACCCCACTTTGAGCCCACTTTGAGAACCAATGCTCTAAAATGTTCTTTTCCCATATTGAAGTTGAATATAATATGGTGTGTGTGTGTGTGTGTGTGTGTGTGTGTGTGTGTGTGTGTGTGTGTCTGTGTGTGTGTCTGTGTGTCTGTGTCTGTGTCTGTGTCTGTGTGTGTGTGTGTGTGTGTGTGTGTGTGTGTGTGTGTGTGTGTGTGCGTGCGTGCGTGCGTGCGTGCGTGTGATGCAGGCATTGGAGGACCGTGTGACAGTATTAACCCCTTCAGCTCTGTCCTTCGTCGACTCTGAGTCTCCCAGCCATAAACTCACCTACAACGTCACCAGACCACTGCCGCATGGACAAGGTATGAACAACACACGCTGTTTTTGGTGGAGAGATTTGGTGTAGAGGGAAAACAGAAACGCACCAAGCACAGAGCCAACTCAGGTCAACTTCAGTAAGTCTGGAGGTTTTCATATGAAATGTATTGTTGGTTCAGAAACGATAACATTCAATGCAATTTGTGGTTTGAAATGTTTTATTGATTGGCAAGAGTGCCAAAATGCAGAAGTGGCGTCGGCTATTGCGGTGAAGCGTCACTTTTCCCCTGAGTTGAAGAGACGTTCCATTCAGACGTCTGATAAACTACGATGTCATTTAAATCCGCCGGTCTAAAGGACGACGGCAGGAAAAAAACGTTTAAAAGAAGTCCTATTTATCAGCGTGACTGCAGACACGCTGGTCGAACACGTTTAGACTTTACAGCGTTTCAGGTTATTGAGGCTATTTCCCAGGTCGGTCATACTGAGTTTTATGGATCACACGGCCCGGCTAAACACTGGCTTCTCCAATAAACCCTTTATCAATGTTCGATTTGCTGGGGGATGGATGGGGAGAGATGAATCCATGCCTCTGCTTTTGATATACCCCCTCTGGTGAGCAGGGTTGGCAGATCTGCTTATTATAATTTCCCCGCAAGATTTTATTTGAAAATAGCCGATCTACAAGCTCACAACGCGTCGCAACGCGACGCGTTGTGAGCTTGTAGATCTGCTGTTTTCAAATAGCTGATGTATATGTTAAAGTGCTCATGTGGCCCATAGTCGCTTCTTTTGGGCTGGTTTTCCTAGACCTGGTTGCTTGTTTCTCTCACAGAATCTGGCAACGCTGCTGCTTTTATCCCTGCTTCAGCTCAGACTGAATTAAATACATGCATTTCCTTTTGGGAAATGTAGACTGATATGCTTGATATTATGTTTGATAATATCACAATTTAACACTTTAATAAAACATTTATGTTAACCACATTAACCCTGGTGTAACCTATTTGGGCATACTTTCTAAATCCGTCAAAATACTATATTAAAAAAAAGAATTAAAGAATAGATCGTGACGTGTTGTGAGCTTGTAGATCAACTATTTTTGCTATTTGTCATTTGACAAAGTATATTGGGCTTAAGTGTTTAAAGAAATGTGCCCCCCACTGTTTTTTTGTATCTGTTAATTAACAATAATAACTTTCCCACACCAGGGACGCGGGAAGTGGGGTGCTGAGGGTGCTGCAGCACCCCCTGCCGTTGTGAGGGAAAAAAAAAAAAAAGGCTGAAGGCGTGTGTGTGTGTGAGAGATTTTCTCCGGT
>NC_139941.1:11659382-11666882 GCF_963454915.1 Gymnoscopelus microlampas | reverse complement strand
AAGGGGAATTGCACATAATATAACCTATTTCTGAGATATGGTGTGCGGCTGGTATTGATTGACTTTGATCATGAAAACTTCTTCTAAGCTAGATTCAAAGGTGCAATCCACTTCAGGAAGAAAAACTGATTTGGAGCCTTCATTAAATGTGCTGTAAGGGAATTTTTTTGGGGGGGTCAAACAAAAGTATTTAGTTAAAAAGTTAAAGCTCTATATTACTTATAGTGATCATTGCCATATATGATTTGATCAGTAACTGTTTTTTTTAAAACTAAGTATGTATATGCCTACAAACAAAACAAGGTTCAGAGTCGATCGTTGAGTCAACAACCCGCTTTGTATTTACTCAGACGTCTGACGTGTTGCCTAGCAGGGGCTCCTTTATTTGATTCCATTTGTACATTCTCTGGGTTCCAAATGGATAAATAAACTCTCTCTCTCTCTCACTCACACACACACGCACGCACGCACGCACGCACGCACGCACGCACGCACGCACGCACGCACGCACGCACGCACACACACACACACACACACACACACACACACACACACACACACACACACACACACACACACACACACACACACACACACACAGTGGTGGAAAAGTACTAAAAAGTTTTACATAAAAGTATCAATACTGCAATGTAGAAATACTCTGTTACAAGTAAAAGTCTGGAATAAAAAATGACAAAGTAAAAGTACAAAAGTATTGGTATCAAAATATTCTTAAAGTACAAAAGTAAAAGTATGCTACTCATCATGCAGAATGTCCCATTTCACAACTTTTTAATGTATAACAATCTTTTGAAAATAGCATTGTGAGCTTGTAGATCGATTTTTCAAATGGCTGAAATGTATATAGGGCTGAAGTAGTTAATATATGTTTTGCAATAATTATCAAAATGTACAAAGTAACTAGTAACTAAAGTCAAATAATTGTAGTGGAGTAAAAGTATAATATTTCACTCTGAGATGTAGTGGAGTAGAAGTAAAAGTACTGAAAATTGGAAATACAGTAGCACTAAAGTAAAGTAAAAATGCCTCAAAATGTTACTTAAGCACAGTACTTGAGTATATGTACTTAGTAACTTTCCACCACTGCACGCACGCACACACACACACACACGTGCGGTCCCTCGCTCACTCATCCCCTGTGGTCTCCTCTCCTCCAGGCGACACGTTCTCCTTCAGTGACGTGACGCGCAACGTGCTCCAGTACGAGCACGCCGGCCTCTCCTCCGCCGAGGACGCCATCACCTTCTCCGTCAGCGACGGCATCTCCATGGCGACCAGCGTGGTGCAGGTGGCGGTGCTGGACGCCGGCGCCGGGGGGGACGGGCCCAAGCGGGACCCCAAGGCCACGCTGGCCATGGAGGTGGCGGAGAAGAGCAGCACCGTGATCGGACGCTCGCACCTGGCTTACACCGTGAGTCACATGACCAGGATCATGACTGGTCCACTTAACCCTTTAAGACCTGAAGCCAATTCTACAAAATGTCTTCTAAATCCCAACAGTATTCTTAAAAAACGTATGTTTCTATATCAGTGGTGCTCAAACTTTTTCATGTTTAGGACCCCCAAAACGATATGAAATTGGCCGCGGACCCCCATCTCAAAACATTTTGTTCCAGGGATCCCCAGAGGCAAAGATTTGAGTTAAACATTTTTTGCTTTAAAATAATATATATATCCAAAGATTTGCACACATTTTCACGATTTTTCAAAAATAGCAGATCTACAAGCTCGTAGTGCGGCACTCGGTGCCACGCTATGAGCTTGTATATCTGCTAGTTTTGAATAGCCCAAAGTGTAAAATAATGCTTTTTAGTTCAAATCTAAAAATGACACAGATGCGTCCCAGGTCTTGGGTTAATGGACTGGACCAGGACTGGACCACTCCAGTATGTGGACCAGTACTGGACCAGTATTAGTCCAGTAAAAAGTGCTCTGGATTCAACCAATGTGCAATTATGTAATGCTGACCATTAGGGGTACATCAGTTAATTTAACTCATTGATTTAATTTATTATTTAAATAATGTTGGGGTGGGGTCTTTTTTTATATACTGTATACACAGAATAGGTTTCCCCCATTCATAATCTGGGTTAGAAAAATACTGTACAGAGTGTACGAATTGTATGCAAATTGATATGGGGACGGTCAGACCCGTGAGCGATATTTGTGCCAAGTCCGGGGGCCACTGGACAATTGGTCTGCTCTGGCACGGCGAACGCACAACAAACTTGGGCTCTTCATTTATTATAGTATGTACAGTAGTAGTGTTGATAGCAGATTATTTGTTTTTATGCAATTTTCTTTTTTTATTCTGAACTGTAGCACTTTGAGATTTGTTTCAAATATGTGTTTGTTTGTTTTTTTCCCGGCAGAGATATTTGGTATAGAGAAAAGGAGGGGACCATATAAAGTGGCGTACAGGGACCAATAGGGTTCCTTGAGGGGGTTCCAAATGAACCCATACAGTGTCTGTAACTCAGAGAGTGTACAAATGGAACCAAATGGACCCGTAAGGGTTCATTTGGTTCCATTTGTACACTCTCAGAGCTATGGAAGTCATTGAAATTAAAACATTTGAGAACCACTGCAAAGTATATAAGTTTTAAGTGGTTAATCTACAGAGGAATAAAGCGTGTTTTTTTTTTGTCTTTCTTGCAGGACGACGCGTCTCCAGACGACCAGATCCACATCCAGCTGGTGTCCATGCCCATGTACGGCATCCTGACCCGCAGCCCCTCCTCCCAGGAGCACCAGGAGCTGAGAGAGTACTCCTCCTTCACCATGGAGGACGTCAACAAGAGATACGTCAGGTATGTCTGTCAGTCAACTGTCAACGTCCTCACTGCTCCTTTAAATCTATTTGGACCGGGAACGCTGTAACGTGTAACGCGGTAACGTGTAACGCATACTTTTTTCGATTTCTTTGGGTCCGAGTGCCGCGCTATGAGCTTGTAGATCTGCTATTATTTGAAAAATCGTGAACATTTTTGCAAATCTTTGAATATATGTATATATGTTTTAATACATTTTTAACTCAAATCTTTGTTTCTGTGGGGGTCCCTGGAACAAAATATATATATTTTTAGACATACAAGCTCATAGTGCTATGAGCTTGTAGAAATCTTAAAATGACACACAGATGCGTTCCCGGATTGAATGGGTTAACTTTCAGGCCCGAGATACCAATTCCATCCAATCAGGGGAGAGAACTCACACAGGATACTGGATAAACAAGTGAAATTGGAAGTGATGAAATGAAAAAAAGAACGGAACAATTGGACCTGGAACCCTATAATATTGAAGCAGATTAAGGATCTTTGTGTATCCTGATTGGACAAATATTGGTATCCCAACCTGGAAATGTATTTTCTGTTTACTAAAGAGCTGGAGAGAACAAACACTCTATAGCAATTATTACTATCAGAATATTGAGCTTTAACTTTTTAACAATAAACTTTTTTTTTTATTATAGCATGAAGCACTTTGTCTCCTCAGCATTAGCACAAAAAAAAGTTTTGGCCTAATGGTCTGTAGAAACTCTCCCACAGTCAAACATGAATTTGTCAAGAGGCGGTGAAACTACAAACATTAGCGAAGCGGGACCTAATAAGAAGATGACTCAATTAGCGGTTTAACCCATTGAGGCCCGGGAACGCATCTGTGTCATTTTAAGATATCTTTGGCTATTCAAAAATAGCAGATATACAAGCTTGTGCTATTTTTCAAAAATTCATTATCATTTTTGCTAATCTTTGAATATATACATACATTTTTAACTCAAATCTTTGCTTCTGGGGGTCCCTGGTCCGCAGACAAATACATATCACTTTGGGGGTCCTTGAACCACTGATATATAGCAACTTAAGTTTTTTTTTAAACATTTTTAAACTGTTAGGATTTAGAAGACATTTGTAGAACCCCCCAGAAGCAAAGATTTGAGTTAAAAATGTTCGCTTTGAAAAATATACATTTTCACGATTAAAAAAAATAAATAGCCCAAAGAAATCTAAAAAATGACACACAGATGCGTTCCCGGTCTGAATGGGTTAAAATAAGTTCCATTCCATAACGCGTTCCTGTGTTGGCATTAGAGTGGCTAATTAGCATATACTCCTGTCATTACCTGAGAGATGCGCTCATTGCGCCGTGGCCTTGTGAGAGGAGGAGGCGGTGAGATGAAATTAGACTGCTTCATTTTCATAATGCAGCCATGCTATTAGCAGCTTCAGCACCGTAATGGGTGATTTATAATGGTGGAAAGTAACTAAGCTCATTTACTCTGTTAATGAAGTACTGTGCTTAAGCATACTTTTGACGTACTTGAGGATTATATTTTATACTTCTACATCACTACATCTCAGAGGCAAATATTGTACTTTTTACAATATTTTTACAATTATTTGACATCTTTAGTTACTTTGCAGATTTGCTTATTAATACAAGACATCCACATCTACTATGTGATGAGCTTGTACATCTACTATAATTTCAAAATAATAATTGAGTACTTTTACTTTGGTACTGTCAGTATATTTTGATGCAAAAACCTTTCTACTTTTATTCAAATACACTTTTTTTATACATGCCTTTTACTTGTAACAGAGTATATCCATATTGTGGGGTATTGCTACTTTAACTTAAGTAAAGAATCTGAGTACTTCTTCTACCACTGGTGATTTATACCTAATTGCGCGCCGGCTGCCGTGTGCCGGAAATAGCGGCGCAGATAAACATAACGGGAGCTTTAATACAAAGGACCTCCAGGGAGTTTGCATTCAAATCAGCAGCACAGCCTGTTAGGCTTTTTTGCCTCGGTGGAAATGGATTCATAAAAAACATGAGATGGGAATTTGTGTTATCGGAATTAAAGTGGATTAGAGAGGATTACGTCTGTATCAATTTGCATTTTATTAGTTTTTTTTTCCCCCGGAAATTAGGGCTATGTGTGTGTCGCTGTGCCGTAATCATTACATAATAGAACTGGAGCAAACGTTGGCACTGTAACGTTTGAGCGCAGCACAGAGCTATATGCGCTGAATGACGACGTGTTCACCGCGTGGCTCTGCAGGAGTCGAGCTGTGTGTTTATAGTCTCGTGCAGCCACTCAGCTATTCCACAAGCTCCGAATGCTATAGAGTCTGGAACTACTACAGCTCCCGAAAGCTGAAAAAGGAAGCTCATGTTCTTTGAAATATTTAACTTTAATTTTGTAATGGACGTCAGTGGGGCTCTACGCATGTTGAAATGAATTCTCACCACCACACACACACACGCACGCACGCACGCACGCACGCACGCACGCACGCACGCACGCACGCACGCACGCACGCACGCACGCACGCACGCACGCACGCACGCACGCACGCACGCACGCACACACACACACACACACACACACACACACACACACACACACACACACACACACACACACACACACACACACACGTGTGTGCAAAATGTTGAAATGAACTCTCACCATGCAGGTACATCAGTTCGCTGGAGACAGGAAGTCAACCGGTCACGGACGTCTTCCACTTTGTCGTTTACGACGGCGACAGCCGTCGCCTCGACAACCAGATGTTTACCATCACCATCACCTCGTTGCCCCGGAAACCTCCCACCGTGACTGTCCGCAGTGGGATTAAGGTGTGCACGCACGCACACACACACACACACACACACACACACACACACGCACGCACACGCACACGAGGATTCTACAGTGTAGATTGGGGTCATAGAGTAAGAGAGTGGCGGTCCATGGCATAACGGACTGGACCTGCTTGAAAATGAAAAAGGTTGAGCACCATTGCACTTAGTCACACGTGAATACAATTCCTTCGTGCAGGAACTAATTATCACCTCAAGATTAAACAGCTAGTGCCCCCCTCCCCTTCCGCCGGGAAATAGAATGACTTTGTTATTATTAATCCCTTATTTAAGCAGAGAAAATCACATGTAGATTTACATCTCATTATCTGTTAAGCCCCCCTGGTCAGGAAGACGGCGAACACAGTACAGTAGTTCACATGAACGGCAACACATTGGCTCAGTTAGTTAGTAGAGCCGTGCAAACCCATGTCAGGGGGACAGAAGCTGTGAAATGAATATGCCAGGCTTAATGTCTGATCCATCTCTGGGATTACAGTGTCTGTACTTTACTGTACTGTACTGTACTGTACTGTACTGTACTGTACTGTACTGTACTAGATGATGGTGTTTTGACACTTCTACTTTACATATTTTCTAGGGGTGTGCCGATACACTAATTTCACCAAACGATACAACACGATATTTGGCTCACAACTTCGATACGATATCGATACGATACGATACGCACTTTTTTTATTATGAAAATATATGGGGGAGGAAAAAAGTAAATGCAAACAAATAATTATGTTTTTGCATTATTCAGACATGCAAACTTGTAGCTTTTCAGCTACAATAGCCGTTTTCAATCCAAATAGGGCAATAGTGTGACACCTGACCCGAAAAAAAACAACATGTTGTCACCCTTTTCACCTCGGGGCTGTTTGCATGCCTGATTATAATGATTGTAAAAAATAAAAAAATAAAAAAAAATCAAAACGATATTTTTTCCCCCCAAAACGATACACATCGTCACGAAAACGTATCGCGATATATCGTGGGACGATATATCGGCACACCCCTAATATTTACACATCTATTCATACACCGATTTGTACTCTACACCTACAGTATATGGTAACACGTTTATTTGCGTTCCTGTCTAGGTCCAGGAAGGGGGGCGGGTCCTGCTGTCCACCAATCACATCGTAGTGTCAGATGTGGACACGCCCAAGAAAGACCTGTTAGTGTGGCTGGTCACGCCTCCTAAATACGGCTTCATCGAGAACACCGGGAGAGGTACGCGTGTGCGTGTGCTTGTGCGTGTGCGTGTGTGTGTGTGTGCGTGTGCGTGTGTGCAGGGGCTGATAAACCCTTCGTGGTGCCCGGTGCCACGACCCGTTTTGACCCATAGTATGCGAGGAGCGTTCTCAAAAACACTAATAAACAGCTTAAATTTGGGAAAAGTGAAAAATTGGCTTAGTCACTCTCTTCATAATGCCAATGGTCAATGCCTGTGTGCAAGTTGAGATCATTTGGTCAACCCGCTGAGGAGACAGAGGTTGCCTCATTTTATAGTAGGATGAAGAATTCAACACTCTAATAATAACCTTGGTCTTCCAGCGGGTTCAAAGGGAGGCCAGGACTGGGTGGTCAGCCCCGACGTGCCGTTCTCCCTGGAGGACCTGACCTCTGACCACATCTTCTACGTCCAGAAGGACCAGCTCAAAGGTCAGGGCCAGCAGGACGTCTTCAGCTTCTACATCAGTGACGGAAACAGCCAGACCGAGGCCTTCAACGTCAACATCGACATCCAGGTGACTTTAGTTTTTTAGACCCAGTGGTTCTCAACATTCTTTATGTCAAGGACCCCCAAATTAACATGCA
>NC_139941.1:11641882-11649382 GCF_963454915.1 Gymnoscopelus microlampas | reverse complement strand
CCTTTTTAGCCTACAACTCTTGAACTGTACATCATGCAGTAAAAATATATATATAAATAAACTAGAAAAAGTGCTCCTCGGAGCACAGGTCTCCGCCAGGTCAGGTAGGTTATTGTGGTGTCCTGGTGGCGCTATAATAGGCCAATGTGAAAAGGGTGGCATTTCTTCCTCGGTCTAGTGGGAATGTGTGTGAAAAAAATCATGGAAATCGCATGCTGCATTGATGATTTGAGGAATTTTGTTCAAAATGAACCAATCCTGCAAACTTAGCCAATCAGGATGGAATATGAAAAATCGGACAGATCCGTGCTGATCACATGACTATAGAGATACTACCGATTAGCGTGATGTTTGGACAAAACATGTGAAAAGAGTGATATAAAAAAAAGTGTTTTGCAACATTCTGCCTCCTGGTGGCGCTATAACAGGCCAATATGAAAAATTCGGGGCAGAAGTTCGGCTTTGGCATCCAGGGAGTGTGTGTGCACAGTTTCGCAGCGACCGGGCCAACGGTTGCTGCCTTTCGGCCTGGCGGAGACAAAAACACTTCTCCTTGGCTCTATTGCAACTATTAATTAAGGCCTTGCCCATTTCCGCCTGACAAGATATTCTGACATTTTGCGTTTTCTTCAAAACAACCTTTTTGCTATTGTCTCTAAAGTCATGTGATTGAGATGAATGTGGATATGTCATATCCTTCAGATTCCTTTTTGATTGATTGGCTATGATTTGCAGGCCCTGGATAGTCAACCAGGCCTGGCAGATCTGCGGTCAGAGGAGCATACTTTTCTAGTTGTGAATCTGATCTGGGTCATTAACTGACGCACATAGCCTGACAGTGACACACATAGCCTGAAGCACAGAATAGCCTATGTGACATAGGCTATTCTGTGCTTTAGATCATGTCTGGATACATTTTAATGTAAATATTATTCTCTCATAATGAATGATTCATCATTGTCTTTATTACTCACCTGTGTTTAAGTTGACAGTATTTGTGTAAAACGTCCTGTTGAAAGGTTTCGTAGAGAATGTGTTGCTGCCAGCCTGCCACCAAACTAGTTTCACTGTTTACTTTCGTTTCACTAGATTTGCGTCACTGAGGAACTCCTCCTTGTGCTGCAGCTGTTAACCCTTTACTGCCACCACCAGTGGTGGAATAAGTAGGCCTACTCAGAACTTTTACTTAAGTAAAAGTAGCAATACAACAATATAAAAAGACTCTGTATTGGCATCTGTGGTGTCTAAGCCCGTTTGAAAGACGGAAAAGGAAATGTCTCCCGGTGGAAATAATAAGGAGTTTCGAGGAGTCCGGAGGAATCGTTTCAACAATTGCTTTTATTGTCAAATGGCGAACAAATACAAGGGTCAATGTTGTATCGCGCACTGTTTCTGTCTAATGTCAGTGCCTATATACTATACACATTACTGCCTCCGGGGCGGGGTCTTAACACCCGCCTCTCATTGACAGATCGATCATCCAATCGCAGAAGCTCTACCTCCCTGCACCAGCCGCTGCCGGGAGGAGTGTAACAAATTAGTATGCGGTCACAACAGTATTCAGTTTTTAAGCATATATCATAACTAATACATTTGATACTTAATTTCATTAGTTAGACAACTCCTTGTTCAATTATCCACATTCAATATTTCACACACTTTAAAATAAGACCAAAAAGTATTCCATTAAATCATTGCAAACCAAAGTTACACTCGTACAGTCCTAATTTAAAATACAGTTTCATGTTTGGAGCTTTTAGTGTAAATAAACAATTGTCCACTGTGACTTATCTGTATGAAAAGAAACATTAAAGAAAGACTATTGTCCACTATTTTAATACCTAGAATTGATCTTTGATCTGTAAACCTTTTAGTCTAGTTTTTATTAAAGCAGTAAAAGTAGAAATCCTTGATACAATGTATCTTATGTATATTCAACAGGTTTTAAGTTTTATATTTAGAATATCATACTATTTCTCATCCTGAGTCTACTTAGGAAAAGTTACATTTACATTAGCCATTGCTTAAGTCTGGTGACCTTTGGCTTTTCACAGTCAGGGAAAAATACTGCAACTCAATATTATCTTATATTATCTTATATTATCTTATCTATGTTTCTTACAAGCTTGCTTTTTGGCTTCCAGCCACTGTTTGACCTGTCTTGGAGAATCAGTAAAAAAGAGGAACACATGATTAATGCTATTTGTTACATCAATGACCACCCTCGGTTCTTTATCAAAGTGTTTCAGTCAGCCTTTGAAGCCTCATCAGGTGATGTACTCATCACACATCTCTATGTAAATGTGAGGACTGATTAGGCCTTTGTTAGGCAACCTCTGTCCTCTTTGCTGGCACAGTAGATTTTAAGTGAGTCATCAATTTCTTTAATCTAGTTCCTTACTCTTACACTAATGTGTCATAGCAAAATAACCTGGTAGTAATATTCTCATATTTAATAACTACTTGTAGTCCTGAGCCTTGAAATACACCACACATCAAAATATAATTACAGTAAAAGTAAAAGTGCTTAGATTTTTCAACAAGCTCACAGGACGTCTGTTACAGAACAAACACTGTATACTCTAATGTGTTGCATTATGACTTTGAGCTTCACTCTTCTCTGTCCGTTATCTCATATCCTCATGAGTGTTTCCCAAGCTGGGGTCCATGCCCCCCTTGAGGGGGCATCAAAGATCAGGGGGGCTGTTTGAAGCAGATCTACAAACAAAGCAGATAGCAGATGTACAAAAAGTAAACAAATACATTTTGTTTAATTGAAAAGTTACACAGTATAACTTTATTAATTCAATAGAGGAGGCCTTTAAATCGTCAACAAAAGAGAATGTAGACTCAACTCAATATTCACCTCTCACAAACCATTCAAGCCATTCAAGATAATGACATGTAGTTTAAAGGAGTTAATGGGTTTGATTGTTTGATATTAGCTCTTTAGGTTGTCTGATGAGGTTTTATCTGTGGACCTGCTGTTGTATAACAAGTAGCTGAAAGCCTGCTTAAATCAATACTTCATCCCCAAAATGACTTTCATTTTTTTATCAATTACTCAACCTTTGAAGCCTTGAATTCATGAATACATTTTGTTTGAGTCGCATTCCTTTACAGTGAATGAATTTATTATAACCTGTTTTTAAACAGTACAAATATTGAGACGTGAGTCTCTTTTACGAGAAAGAACTGGCCAAGAGGCGGGTAGGTTACACAGTTCCACAAGAAAGACCATTACTATACAAAGAACAGCCATATGGCTGACAGACTACCGATATTACTCACTTAGGTAAATTAAAAGAAATAGAATAAATAAGATATAAAACCATTTAAAAAAGCAGCAAATACTTCAATCAAAACGGGAACAGCAACTGGTGAGGGCTTCTGAGGTGATGAATAGGATACACACCGTATGAATTGTATGGGTCCAGGATTAACAACAGCGAAACAATATCAAAAATCCTGTTTATAAACTCCCACGCAACTCTCCTCAGTACTCTCTCAATAGACAGAATTTTCTCTCAAACCTTACTATTCAAAACATTTCCGTGTCGGCCTCATGCATGGATGAGAAGCGTGCCTGCATGGGCGTGCACGTGGGATTCAACGCAAGCTTATTCTGCTTACTCAGATTTCACACTTTTTAATCACTCTGGATAAGAGCGTCTGCTTAAATGCCTAAATTGTACATTGTAGTTGTATCGTGACTTGCCCAGAATATGCCATTGCAATTTGCCACCACGGCTATACAGTGGATACCCTCAATTGGAGCCAACAGTGTTATGCATGCAGTAGATATAGAACGAATTTGATTTCTATGATGTTATCTAACTCAGCAGTTCTCAACGTCCGGTCCGGGGACCTTACACTTTGTAAGCACCTTACACTTTGCTCTTTATGACCTAATGTGAACTCTATGTACCGGCTATGGATGTTTTACTGTTCTGTTTTTTACTGTTTTTTACTGTCTGTTTTAATGTTGTTGTACTGTACTGATGCTATATGCTGCAAACCAATTTGCCCCTCGGGGACACTAATAAACTTGAACCTTGAACCTTGAACCTGGACCACCAGGGGTCAAAATTGACCCTTATGGGTCATTTGCACACTCTCAGAGTTAAAGGGATATTTCACTTTCAAAAAAACTTTTGGTCATTTTATCGTCTACTCAGGCTTTTGTGAGCCCCCAGACAGTTTTTAAGTTGCTTGATTCATTATTTAGATATTTGATATCCATTTTATCAGACACGCCCCCTTCCTATACAAACCCATTGTAACTTCAAACTCCATTTTTAACATGTTATATTCATCCTTGGTTCACCCGTTTGGTTCTGGTGACTCACCCTGCCCCCCTAATGCGTGAGGGGGCCGTGTTTTTTCGATTACTTTTTTCATTTATTTTTAATATTTTTTTGGGAAAATGAAAAAAATTAAATACATAAAAAAAATTAAAAAAAATAAATGAAGAAAGTTATCAAAAAAACACGGCCCCCTCGCGTATTAGGAGGACAGGGTGAGTCAGCAGAACCAAGGACGGGTGTTTTTGATGAATCTAACATGTTAAAAATCGAGTTTGAAGTTATAATGGGTTTGTATAGGAAGGGGGCGTGTCTAATAAAATGAATATCTAATATCTAAATACTGAATCAAGCAACTTAAAAACTGTCTGGGGGGCTCACAAAAGCCTCAGTAGACGATAAAATGACCAAAAGTTTTTTTGAAAGTGAAATATCCCTTTAAAGGCATATTTTGCGTGTCTAACCAGGTCTTATGACTTAATTTAACACCTGGCCAATGCTGTTTGGCCACTCAAAATAGCGAAACAGCATTGGCCACGCCTCCAAGACCTGGTACTTAACACATTGGGTGCCAGAATGTTATAATAACAGATTCGGTGCCAGAAATCTCACCGTTGCGCTGCGTTGTGCTGTTTAAATCTGTAGACTCCACGACGAGCGATCCATGAAAAAAAATGCATGCGTGTAGGTTGCGCGATGCTCCTGGCTAAAGCCTGAAACAACAACATGTCTCACGCGAGTCACCATTGCAGAGCGATCGCGCATCGAGAATGACTCGTTTTGCCCACTGTAAAAAGTTAAGGAGATACAGAGGTTTTTAGCAAGGAGATAGAATGGAAGCGGATGGGAGCGAGTTTTTTTGGCACGGTGATCCATCTGTCCCTTAATTCTTGTGAAAAAAAACGAAAAAAACAAAAAGGTAAAACAAACGTATATTTACGTTTTTTAGGATTGTTGGGACTCCGCGGGTGTATTTGCAAAACCGCAATGTTACGGTTTTGGCACTCAATGTGTTAAGACACGCAAAATAGGGCCCCATGTAACTTTGCCCTGTGTTTACATATAAGTATAATTTCCCCCCTCTACTATACCAGCAGTTATCAACCAATGTGGTGATGTTTAACTGCAGAAACGCATTGTCCTGTATTTTGGTGTTTTCACTGTTGTTGTTTTTTTGGTAGAGGGGGAAATTTTTGGGCTACCAAAACAAACACCAAAATACAGCAAGAGGGCAGTGTGTTTCTGCAGGTAAACACCACACTACTCTAGTGGCTGATTACCGCTGATATAGAGGGAAACGATGGGAAAAAAATATATATTGTTTTGGTTATGCAAACCAGTGGTTCCCAAACTTTTTCATGCCAAGGACCCCCAAATTGACACTTATTAGCCCGCGGACCCCCATTTGAAAAGATTTGCCAGGGACCCCCATAAGAGAAGATTTTTACGGCTCTAGCAGTGATTTTCAACCATTTTAATTTCAAGGACCCCCAGTTTGACATGCATTAGGCTACGGACCCCCATTTAATGGCATTTCTATATCTGGGACCCCGATTTATATTGTAAAATCAATATCAATAAAAAATGAGATCAAATGGGGGTCCTAATGCACATCAAACTGGGTGTCTTTGAAATTTCAAAGGTTCAGAATGTCTGATCCAACTCTTCTTCTCCAGGTACACACATCAGTTCCTTCACGCAGGCAGACCTGGTCTCCCGTAGCGTCCAGTACGTTCATACCAGCGAAGAAGAAAAACACGCCGACCAGTTCTCCTTCACTGTCTCTGACGGCGCTAATGAGGTACGCACGCACGCACGCACGCACGCACGCACGCACGCACGCACGCACACACACACACACACACACACACACACACACACACACACACACACACACACACACACACACACACACACACACACACACGCACGCACGCACACACACACACGCATTAATATTACTACATTATTATTACATTTATTTGTTTTGCCATTTTAACCCTTACCCAAAAGCTAGCCAGGACCAGAAAGACATTCACAAGTATAGCAATACAACTACACACACACACACACACACACACACACACACACACACACACACACACACACACACACACACACACACACACACACTCTGCACCCGCCTCTTGCATGTATTTGCCTTGCTAATGTGGACTAATGAGGAGCTAAAAACTCTTCACTGAAGATGTGAAAGAAGGTCGTTTGGTTGTCATGGTAATGATGCTGATGCTTAGGGGAGGCGTTGTTGTGGAGTGGTTTGATTGTTTTCTCTTTTTTACCCTCTGTGCTCTAGTTGGGAACATTTTGTCAGTTTCTTTTAATCAATTGCACATGAATATTTTAGTCAGATTGTATGAGGATAGAATTTTTCTTAAGTTGGACATTCTGTTGTACTCTAATTATGACAATGTAGTGTAGCTTTTCCATTTGTCCTGATGTTTAGTTTCACTTTGGGACCCGACTGATGTTGTCACCCGCTGGTCTATTTGAAGACCCTTCAACTGTTGAAGCTGCAATGCCTAACTTTTAGGTTCTATCACAAGCAAAATGTTTAAAAAACAGAGGCGCCCGGTTCAAAGAAAATGTGAAGAAATTATGCATTTTATAGCACGTTTATCCAAAGCACTTTACAAAGTGCATTCAAGTGCATTCACCGTTCACACACCCACGGCGGACCAAAGTGGTTAAAAGTGTTCATACATTTTCAAACAATTTCCAAAAAAAGCAGAAAACGCTATTTCCGCTATTTTTACTTTTTTTTAAAAAGTATACAATTATTAAATATGTCAGTAATTTCTTTGTATATTTAAGTTATTTGTCATAATCTGCCCTGTGCAATTTTTTATTATGAAGCCTCAATGGCAAACAGAAATACTTGTTTTATTCATAATGTTCCAATGTTCAATGCCAAAAACACAATTAAATCGCTATCATTTATTTGACAATTAATCGTCAGTTTAACCCATTAAGACCTGAAGCAGATTCTACAAATGTCTTCTAAATTCCAACAGCTTTCTTAAAAAAAACGTATGTTTCTATATCAGTGGTTCTCAAACTTTTCCATGTCAAGGACCCCCAAACTTATATGTATTTTGCCGCTGACCCCCATCTCTTGGCTCTTGGGTGCCAGCGAGGCAGTTTAGAAACACTGGTCTTTACACTGTCTGTGTGTGTG